>NW_027516469.1:0-58620 GCF_048772815.1 Callospermophilus lateralis
AATTGTTGCATTCTATTTTCTAATGTCTACAACCACGGACACAGTGGGATACACAGACATAGAAACACTTGCCTTGTCCAACGACTTACTAGAAGAAGACCACTCCAAATCAAACAAACCGTCTTTCCTACCTATTCTCAGATCATGAGACAAAACCACAAAATCACACCCACACCCACAAAGACACCTCCTTCCCCCATGTAACTCTGTGACTATCCGGAGTTTCCTCTGAGTGGTGGGCCATACTATGTTCCCCCAAAATGGCCTGTCCTATCTCAGATCTGGTCTCCTTGGCCAACTCTGTGAAGTTGTCAGGAGCCTGCGGTGAACCACTACCTACTTTCTCAGGAAAGGCCCCTATGCAGAGCTCTCCTGGTATTTGGCCATCCTCACATCTGTAGGTACCAAGAAAGACTGACACTCTCCTTGGTAAATTCAAACAAGTGAGCCTACTGGGTCTGGGACTGGACTGGCTCCGGGTGCCTGGCTTCCTGGATCCCAAGTTAAGAGAGTTCCATCACCAAGGAAGTGAGGTAGATCACTTCTTCAGGAACTGAATGAGGTCATTGCCTTGACAACCACTTTGTCCTAACAGTTGCTTTCAAGAGTCCCATGAGATGGAGGCTGCCCCTACTTCCTGTGACACTTTCACAAGTTAGAATGGTATATAAACCATGGGCACCCGGGAACAGCTCTCCACCTAGCACTGTTTTGGTCCATCTTCTCTACATTAAGAAGAGAGAGGCTGATTCATACACATCCCTTCATGCTGACAAGGTTGTTTGCCATAGAAGATGACTTTTCTCTCTCAGGTCTTTCGTAGCTGCCTACATCTTCTCAAGGGATCATTTCTGCATGGACCTTTGATGTTCTCAACAGCTGGAACATGCCCTACATTCCTGTATTTTAAGAGCAACCCTGTCCCTGCTGTTCTGTAAAGTTCGATTGAGAGAACAATGTATGGTTTTGGGTTAGTAACATGTTCAATTTGGGGTTAGGAATCCTTCTGCATGACGAATAATGGTATTGGGAAACTATGATATTTACAAGAATATATAGGTGAAATATAAGTATAAAAACAGAAATCTAGGGAAGATATGAAGTCCAGAAGGGCATTGGGCCCTTAATTGGTACACTTAGCTTTGAATTATTTTCTGCAAAAATGTCTCAGTTAAATCTATATACAATGGCATAGGAGCTTGTACCTTGGATGATTGAATGTCGAAGAGAACATCCACTCAAAAAGGGATAGTCGGTAGGATTACGAAGATAGTCAGTAGGTTTACAAAGAAGAGTGAGAATAGGATTTAGACCAAAAGTTCTTAAGCAATAGGGTTTCAGGTAGACAGTGAATGTAAATGTCAGCACAAGTGAAGAGTCAGTCACAATGATGAACAGGGGAAAATATGTAGGAAAATAGATATAAATAGAGACATTACTAAATCAGGCAAAGTATAAAGTGAGTGATAGGATTAGACATTTTCAACAGGCTTGAGGTTGAATATATAATCTTAGGAAGAAACAAAAATGTAGTCACCAATAAGATTGACATTTGAGAGCATTAGGCCACCTGGACATGGAAGGTTTTAGTAATCCATGCTCACTTTCCATTTAGGCTTTGGTACAAACTTAAGGGTGACCTTTGATTTTTTTGTCCAGAATATTACTGTGATAAAATGTATATATAGATCAGGTGACATGAGTATTTCTTCCACCATTTTTTGAGGAATATTTTGAAAACGTATAAATTAGTATTGAGGGTAAAAATAGGTGTACCCTGTGTCTATGAATATAGAGATAATGCATGAATAGATCATACAGTTAATAAATAATATAACTGGTTCCCCTTTAAATAATGTATTGAATTGATATCTGAAAATATATAAGAAATCATATATTTTTTTAATTAATTTTTATTGTAGGTTGTTCAAAACATTACATAGTTCTTGATATATCATATTTCACACTTTGATTCAAGTGGGATATGAGCTCCCATTTTTACCCCATATACAGATTGCAGAATCACATCAGTTGCAGAACCATTGATTTACATATTGCCATTCTGGTGTCTGTTGTATTCTGCTGCCTTTTCTATCCTCTACTATCCCCCCTCCCCCCTCCCCTCCCCTCTTCTCTCTCTACCCCCTCTACTGTAATTCATTTCTCCCCCTTATATTTTCCTCCTTTCCCCTCTCATCCTCTTGTATGTAATTTTGTATACCCCTAAGGGTCTCCTTCCATTTACATGCAATTTCCCTTCTCTCTCCCTTTCCCTCCCACCTCTCATCCCTGTTTAATGTTAATCTTCTTCTCATGCTCTTCGTCCCTACTCTGTTCTTAGTTACTCTCCTTATATCAAAGAAGACATTTGGCATTTGTTTTTAAGGGATTGGCTAGCTTCACTTAGCATAATCTGCTCTAATGCCATCCATTTCCCTCCAAATTCTATGATTTTGTCATTTCTTAATGCAGAGTAATACTCCATTGTGTATAAATGCCACATTTTTTTATCCATTCGTCTATTGAAAGGCATCTAGGTTGGTTCCACAGTCTTGCTATTGTGAATTGTGCTGCTATGGACATGGATGTAGCAGTGTCCCTATAGTGTGCTCTTTTTAGGTCTTTAGGGAATAGACCGAGTAGGGGAATAGCTGGATCAAATGGTGGTTCCATTCCGAGCTTTCCAAGAAATCTCCATACTGCTTTCCAAATTGGCCACACCAATTTGCAGTCCCACCAGCAATGTACAAGAGTACCCTTTTCCCCACATCGTCGCCAGCACTTGATGCTGTTTGAATTCCTAATGGCTGCCAATCTTACTGGAGTGAGATGGTATCTTAGGGTGGTTTTGATTTGCATTTCTCTGACTACTAGAGATGGTGAGCTTTTTTTCATATACTTGTTGATTGATTGTATGTCCTCCTCTGAGAAATTTCTGTTCAGGTCCTAGGCCCATTTGTTGATTGGGTTATTCGTTATCTCATTGTCTAATTTTTTTAGTTCTTTGTATATTCTGGATATTATGGCTCTGTCTGAAGTGTGAGGAGTAAAGATTTGTTCCCAGGACGTAGGCTCTCTATTTACCTCTCTTATTGTTTCTTTTGCTGAGAAAAAACTTTTTAGTTTGAGTAAGTCCCATTTGTTGATTCTAGTTATTAACTGTTGTGCTATGGGTGTCCTATTGAGGAATTTGGAGCCCGACCCCACAGTATGTAGATCATAGCCAACTTTTTCTTCTATCAAATGCCATGTCTCTGATTTGATATCAAGTTCCTTGATCCACTTTGAGTTAAATTTTGTGCATGGCGAGAGAAAGGGATTCAGTTTCATTTTGTTGCAAATGGATTTCCAGTTTTCCCAACACCATTTGTTGAAGATGCTATCCTTCTTCCATTGCATGCTTTTAGCCGCTTTATCGAATATAAGAGAGTTGTAGTTTTGTGGATTGGCTTCTGTGTCCTCTATTCTGTACCATTGGTCAACCCGCCGGTTTTGTTACCAGTACCATGGTGTTTTTGTTACTATTGCTCTGTAGTATAGTTTGAAGTCTGGTATAGCTATCCCGCCTGATTCACACTTCCTGCTTAGCATTGTTTTTGCTATTCTGGGTCTTTTATTTTTCCATATGAATTTCGTGATTGCTTTCTCTATTTCTACAAGAAATGCCGTTGGGATTTTGATTGGCATTGGATTAAACCTATAGAGAACTTTTGGTAATATCGCCATTTTGATGTTGTTACTTCTACCTATCCATGAACAGGGTATATTTTTCCATCTTCTAAGATCTTCTTCTATTTCTTTCTTTAGGGTTCTGTAGTTTTCATTGTATAAGTCTTTCACCTCTTTTGTTAGGTTGATTCCCAAGTATTTTACTTTTATTGAGGATATTGTGAATGGGGTGGTTGTCCTCATTTCCATTTCAGAGGATTTGTCGCTGATATACAGGAATGCCTTTGATTTATGCGTGTTGATTTTATAGCCTGCCACTTTGCTGAATTCATTTATTAGCTCTAATAGTTTCTTTGTAGACCCTTTTGGGTCTGCTAGGTATCGAATCATGTCATCTGCAAATAGTGATAATTTGAGTTCTTCTTTTCTATTTTTATGCCTTTATTTTCTTTCATCTGTCTAATTGCTCTGGCCAGTGATTCGAGAACTATGTTGAACAGAAGTGGTGAGAGCGGGCATCCCTGTCTTGTTCCAGATTTTAGAGGGAATGCCTTCAGTTTTTCTCCATTCAGAATGATGCTAGCCTGAGGCTTAGCATAGATTGCTTTTACAATATTGAGGTATGTTCCTGTTATCCCTAGTTTTTCTAGAGTTTTGAATATAAAGGGATGCTCTACTTTGTCGAATGCTTTTTCCGCATCTATCGAGATGATCATATGGTTCTTATTTTTAAGCCTATTGATGTGGTGAATAACATTTATTGATTTCCGTATATTGAACCAACCTTGCATCCCAGGGATAAATCCTACCAGATCATGTTGCACAATTTTTTTGATATGTTTTTGTATCCGGTTCGCCAGAAGTTTATTGAGGATTTTTGCATCTAGGTTCATTAGAGATATTGGTCTGTAGTTTTCTTTCTTTGAAGTGTCTTTGTCTGATTTAGGAATCAGGGTGATGTTGGCCTCATAGAATGAATTTGGAAGTTCTCCCTCTTTTTCTATTTCCTGAAATAGCTTGAAAAGTATTGGTATTAGTTCCTCTTTAAAGGTTTTGTAAAACTCTGCTGTATACCCATCCGGTCCTGGGCTTTTCTTAGTTGGTAGTCTTTTGATGGTATCTTCTATTTCCTCAATTGATATTGGTCTGTTTAGGTTGTCAATATCCTCCTGACTCAATCTGGGCAAATCATATAACTTAAGAAATTTATCGATGCCTTCACTATCTTCTATTTTGTTGGAGTATAAGGATTCAAAATAATTTCTGATAATCTTCTGTATTTCTGAAGTGTCTGTTGTGATATTGCCTTTTTCATCCCGTATGCTGGTAATATGAGTTCTCTCTCTTCTTCTCTTCATTAGCGTGGCTAAGGGTCTGTCGATTTTTTTTATTTTTTCAAAGAACCAACTTTTAGTTTTGTCAATTTTTTCTATTGTTTCTTTCGTTTCGATTTCATTAAATTCAGTTCTGATTTTAATTATTTCTTGTCTTCTACTTCTTTTGCTGTTGTTTTTCTCTTCTTTTTCTAGGATTTTGAGTTGAAGTATTAGATCATTTATTTGTTGGTTTTTTTCTTTTTTTAAGGAATGAACTCCAAGCAATAAATTTTCCTCTTAGAACTGCTTTCAATGTGTCCCATAGATTCCAATGTGTTGTGTCTGTGTTTTCATTTATCTTTAAGAATTTTTTAATTTCCTCCTTGATGTCTTCTATAACCCATTGATCATTCAGTAACCTATTGTTCATTCTCCAAGTGATGCATGATTTTTCCTTACTTCTTTTATCGTTAATTTTCAATTTCATTCCATTATGATCAGATAAGATGCATAGTATTATCTCTACTCCTTTATATTGTCTAAGAGTTGCCCTGTGACATAATATATGATCTATTTTTGAGAAGGATCCATGTGCTGCTGAGAAAAAAGTGTAACTGCTTGATGTTGGGTGGTATATTCTATATATGTCAATTAAGTCTAGGTTATTAATTGTGTTATTGAGCTCTATAGTTTCCTTATTCAACTTTTGTTTGGAAGATCTGTCCAGTGGTGAGAGAGGTGTGTTGAAGTCTCCCATGATTATTGTATGGTGGTCTATTAGACTCTTGAACTTGAGAAGTGTTTGTTTGATGAACATAGCTGAACCATTGTTTGGGGCATATATATTTATGATTGTTATGTCTTGTTGGTGTATGGTTCACTTGAGAAGTATGTAGTGTCCATCTTCATCCCTTTTGATTAACTTTGGCTTGAAATCTATTTTATTTGATATGAATATGGACACTCCTGCTTGTTTCCGAAGTCCATATGAGTGATATGATTTTTCCCAACATTTCACCTTCAGTCTAAGTATGTCTTTTCCTATCAAATGCGTCTCCTGAAGGCAGCATATTGTTGGGTCTTGTTTTGTGATCCATTCTACTAGCCTGTGTCTCTTAATTGGTGAGTTTAAGCCATTAACATTTAGGGTTATTATTGAGATATGGGTGTTCTTCCAGCCATATTGGTTTATTTATGTTACTAAACATGGTTTGTTTTCCTCTTTGATTATCCCCCCCCCTTCACTGTACTACCTCCCGCTGTTGGTTTTCATTGACATTTTCCATTTCCTCTTCCTGTAATATTTTGCCGAGGATGTTTTGAAGAGATGGTTTTCTAGCTGCAAATTCTTTTAACTTTTGTTTATCATGAAAGGTTTTAATTTCATCTTCCATCCTGAAGCTTAATTTCACGGGATACACAATTCTTGGTTGGAACCCATTTTCTTTTAGTGTATGAAATATGTTATTCCAGGATCTTCTAGCTTTCAGAGTCTGTGTTAAAAGATCAGCTGTTATCCTGATTGGTTTACCCCTAAATGTAATCTGCTTCCTTTCTCTTGTAGCTTTTAAAATTCTCTCCTTATTCTGTATGTTGGGCATCTTCATTATAATGTGTCTAGGTGTGGATCTCTTATGATTTTGCACATTCGGCATCCTGTAGGCTTCTAGGATTTGGGATTCTGTCTCATTCTTCAAGTCTGGGAAGTTTTCTCGTATTATTTCGTTGAATAGATTGCTCATTCCTTTGGTTTGGACCTCAATACCTTCCTGTATCCCAATGACTCTTAAGTTTGGTCTCTTTATGTTATCCCATATTTCTTGAATGTTCTGCTCATGGTTTCTTAACAGCTTTGCTGAGCTGTCTATGTTCTTCTCCAGTTGAAATACTTTGTCTTCATTGTCTGATGTTCTATCTTCTAAGTGTTCTACTCTGTTGGTAGTATTCTCAATTGAGTTTTTAAGTTGGTTTATTGTTTCCTGCATTTCCAGGATTTCTGTTTGTTTGTTTTTTATAACCTCTATCTCCCTGAATAATTGATCTTTTGCTTCTTGGATTTGTTTATGTAATTCATTGTCGAAGTGGTCGAAGTGGTCTTTCATTGTCTGATTTTGCTGTCTAATGTCTTCCTTGAGACTCCATATCATCTGAAGCATGTATATCCTGAATTCTTTATCTGACATTCCATCTGCTGCAGATATTACCTCTTCTAAAGTTGAATTGACCTGCATTGCTTGTGGTCCTTTTTTTCCTTGTCTTTTCATACTGATCGCGTTTCTTTCTGCTTGGTGAAACTGTTGTGTTATTGATTTTTCCCCCTATATATTTATATTGCTTTTGTATAGCTGCATCATCTCCCTTGCAGGTTTTGGCGGTGGTTCTGCCCCTCCTTCAATTGAGGCAATGTGCCTACCACGCCGGGAGGCCACTGTGCTTGTACTTTCGATGGGCCTGTTCTTTCGGTGGTCACAGGTCCGCCTACCTTGCAGGAGTGAGCAGCGGTTTTGCCCCTCCGCTGGCCACTAGGCCTGTTCTGTCTGTCGGTTGCAGGTCTGTCTACCTAAAAGGCGCTGGTGGCGGCTCTGCCCCTCCCCCAACCGGGGTGATGTATCTGGCGGGCCACTGGGCCTGTTTTGTCGGTGGTCACGGTTCCGCCTACATTGCACGTGCGTGGAGCAGCTGTGTCCCTCTGAGAGTTGCTGAGCCTGACCTGCCGGTGGATGGCAAGTGTGCCTACTTTGCAGGCGTAGGGGTGGCTCTGCCGCTCCGCGGGTCACTGGGCCTGATCTGCTGGTGAGTTGCAGGTCTGCCTAACTTGCAGGTGCCCGGCGGCTCTGCCCCTCCCCCAACCGGGGCGGGGCGATGTGTCTGGCCGGCCGCTGGGCCTGTTCCGTTGGTGGTCACGGTTCAGCCTACCTAGCAGGCACGTGGGGCAGCTGTGTCCCTCCGCAGGTTTTGGGGCCTGACCTGCCGGTGGGTCGTAGGTCTGCCTACCTTGTAGGCTCGGGGGGTGGCTCTGCCGCTCTGTGGATTGCTGTGCCTTTTCTGCTGGTGGGTCGCGGGTCCGCCTACCTTGCAGGCACCCAGCGGCTCTGCCCCTCCCCCAACCGGAGCTATGTGTCTGGCGGTCCACTGGGCCTCTTTTGTCGGTGGTCACGGTTCCGCCTACCCTGCACGCGCGTGGAGCAGCTGTGTCTCTCTGAGAGTTGCTGGGCCTGACCTGTCGGTGGGTGGCAAGTGCGCCTACCTTGCAGGCCCGGGGGTGGCTCTGCCGCTCCGCGGGTTGCTGGGCCTGATATGCTGGTGAGATGCAGGTCTGCCTAACTTGCAGGCGCCCGGCGGCTCTGCCCCTCCCCCAACCGGGGTGGGGCAATGTGTCTGGCCGGCCTCTGAGCCTGTTCTGTTGGTGGTCAGGGTTCTGCCTAGCTAGCAGGCTCGTTGGGCAGCTGTGCCCCTCCGCAGTTTCTTGGGCCTGACCTGCCGGTGGGTGGCAAGTGCGCCTATCTTGCAGGCCCGGGGGTGGCTCTGCCGCTCCACAGTTGCTGGGCCTGATCTGCTGGTGAGTCGCAGGTCTGCCTCCCTTGCAGGCGCCCGGCTGCTCTGCCCCTCCCCCAACCGGGGCGGGGCGATGTATCTGGCCGGCCTCTGGGCCTGTTCTGTCGGTGGTCAGGGTTCTGCCTACCTAGAAGGCTCGTGGGGCAGCTGTGCCCCTCCGCAGGTTTTGGGGCATGACCTGCCGGTAGGTCACAGGTCTGCCTACTTTGTAGGCTCGGGGCTATGCCGCTCTGTGGATTGCTGTGCCTTTTCTGCTGGTGGGTCGCGGGTCCGCCTACCTTGCAGGCGCCCGGTGGCTCTGCCCCTCCCCCAACCGGAGGGATGTGTCTGGCGGTTCACTGGGCTTGTTTTGTCGGTGTTCACAGTTCCGCCTACCTTGCACACGCGTGGAGCAGCTGTTTCATTAGTGCCTGGGCACACTCTTCTTGTTGGCCTCCCTCAGGCCCTAAGTTTGTAGAGCTTGGGGCTGAGAACCCCCAGCCAATTTGCTTACCTTCTGGTAGCCACGCCCCCGTATCTGGTGCAAGAGACCTCAGTTGTCAGCACTGGTGGAAGCGGTAGCCGTGAGTCCCACGCATAGGCGAGTCGGTGCAAGAGACCTCAGTTGTCAGCACTGGTGGGAGCGGTAGCTGGGAGACCCGCGCCGCGCAGCTCCCGACGGCTCCTGTGCCAGCGCTGCCTCCGGGTTTTCTTGACTACCACGCCGGCAGGTCGCTGGACCTGTTCCGGGCCCGGGCGGCGGCTCTGTTCAGCCCCTCTGGCCTCCATAGTATTCAGCAGGACCCGGACCGAGAAACAGTTTCCGCGGGTTCTTTATCACCGGGCCAAAACAGTTCCGGGAGCCAGAATTCGGCCTCTCCGAACTTGGTGCATGCTCCGACAGGAGCAGGCTCCAAGAAGCAGTTTCAGCGGGTTCTATAGCCCTGGGCCAGAGCAGCTCCGGGAGCCGGAACTCCGACACTCCGGGCTCGGTGCGTGTTCTGATAGGAGCAGGCTCCAAGAAGCAGTTTCCGCGGGTTATTTAGCACTAAGTCTGAGCAATTTGTCTGCGAGATGCAGACAATTGTCAGCCTGAAATTACCTGTTCTATAGCTGAAAGAGCTGCAATCAGTCGAAAACAAGGATGGTGACATCAGCTCTCCAAGATGGTGGCCGCTGGCTTCCTCCGTGGTCTGACCGGTGTGGAGAAACAAACTGCACCGTTTCCTTTCCCCGTCTCCAACCCAGAATTCAGCTCCGAGCTCAGCAAATGCCTAGCTGGCAGGAGCCCACAGAATCAGCATCGCTGTATCTCTGCGCCACCAGCCTGTCGTTTCCCAGCGCGCGCCGCAGACTCCAGCCATGGGGTGATCTGCCGAACAAGCAGCGCTCCATACAGACGGACAGATCGCTCGCATTTGAGCCCCTGAAGCTGATCCTTCCACTAGGTTTTGGAGCACCCCAATTTTGCTGGAAATTCCTAACAAGATAGCTTTTAGCCGTTCTAACTCGTCATTTTCCCTCACAGTGACGCAGTACACGGAGTTACTGCACTCCCTTTGCGGCCATCTTGCCTCTCAAGAAATCATATATTGATATAGAATCATTCATAACAACTAGTTATACGTCTAATTGTAATCCTAGGCTTATAGTTTATCATGAAGAGTGTGTGAGTTTTGCTTCAAAAGTGATTATGGAAATCAAAAATAATGTGTTTGGAAAGAAGTCTCATGAAAAGACCAGTTTGAAACATGGCGGAACACGTGTTTTCTGAAGCAGAAAGTGATTGAAAGTGAAATAATGCCTATAAATTTGTGAACTTGTGGATGAAATATATATCCTATAATGTGCATAAACTGAAGAAATAGTAATGTACCAGTGTTGAAATAAAAATGAACTTCAAAATACTTATCATGTCCCATAGGAATCTACTTGCATTGATGTGAAACTGGATCAGTTACTGTAGAAATATTAGGATTCATATGCACCATTCACTGAAGTTAGTTTTCAATACTAGGAAAAAAATACGTATATCAGGTGAATGAATATTTCTGAGAATAATCTTGTGAAAAGTTTTTTATAAATCCACATACATATTTATGAATGAATTTAGGGAGTGTATAAATAAGACACATATATTAAATATTTTGAAATATCTGGAGAGAATATATATATATATATATATATATATATATATATATATATAACCACACACAGATTTTAAAAATTAGCAATATATATGCCAATCGAATTACACCGTGAAATACATATCATCCACAGATCCAAAAATATTCATTTAATGGATATGGATTTATGTATAACTTTTTTCAACTAGGAAGCTCACCCATAGTTTGAATTTTCAGTTCAAACAGCGTTTAGGAAGAGTGATCTCTTCTCACACTTTGTATCTGCCAAGTTATGTAAGTCACAAGAATGTACGTGTGATACCAGGTAGGATTCCTATATGTGCATATAAAAATACATGTGCTGAATAGAATACAGAGAAAGGGAGACAGGAATTCACATATTTGTTAACTTTAAAAGCACATGGAAAACTATTTCAACAAAAAATTTACTAGATTTATAACTCCTACCCTATATAATGCAAAAGGCAAGTCCAAGTATACAACGTGCCTCCTCTGAACTGCTTGTATTTCTATTCTGTTTCGGTTATTTTTCTCCATCATATTAGGATTAGTATTCAGAATCTAGTAGGGTATGTGTTAGTGTCAGGGATTCAGTATATCAAATGTAAAATAGAAAAATGAAACTAATGTGTATGCAAATATGTGCTAAACAAAATCTTCCCACTCTCATCCAGAACAATTCCTTGACATTTCCTTCCCCCAAAGTAAGACACAATTAGAGGAGTAGAGTAATAAAATCTGTGAATAATATGCTCAGGAGTTACAACCTTGGAAGTGGTAGAGGAGTTTTCTAGTATGGGACAGGATAAACACTCCATATATATGGAGCTCTGCTGGCCTAAATACTTCTTGAGAAACTGCCTCTGAGTTTGGGCACTTGAAATATATGTTTTTGTCAGGAGCTTTAGCTTCTTTCTAGTGAGACCATCAAAGCTGTGTCTGCATCTATGTGACCTGGAGACATGATTTCTTATTTTCCAATGAACATGAGGCAGCAGTGCTGAATTCTCTCTTTGTAAGTAAACTGTGGCCACTGGGGGCTAAGGGTATTTCCATGTGGACTGGGAAGCCATTTGGTCATCCTCCACTTTTCGTGGTGTTTCTTGCTGCTGCACTGGGACTTTGGCATTTGCTTCATGAAATAAAAGAAGTTCAAACTGGGACACAGTTCTGGAGGCAATTCTGTCATGTGTGGTTGGTCAGGGTCTGCAGGAGAATGCACCAACCAGGCTTCTATCCCACATAGCTTGACCACATGTCCATAGCAACCTGATTCTGAACATTGCCCGGAAACATCTCCATATAACAAGAAGCCTTACATGGAAGGGTCTGCTGGCTGCACCATGTCAGTCACAAGCCATTTGGAAGCCAATGGCAGATCCACATGGCCCCACCACAAATTTTTAATCACACATCTGCCTACCACTGCTCTAGGCCCACTACTCAGCAGGTTTCAACATACTGGCATCTCTGTTCTACACCATTTTCATGAAACCCACTCAATCAAGGCACTGTCTTGCATATTTACGATCAGCAACAGGACATCCAAAGTTTCTCCAGTGCCACCTGGTCATGGAATTTCAAAAATTTCATGGTATTTATCTAGGCATTTTTCAAGGATGACGTTGCAGGCACTGTGGGTTTCAATTCATTCAGGAACCATTAAATGGTGAGGAAGCTCATTTCAATGAATGCTCTGTAGAACTCTCAAAGGCAAGGCTTCCCAAAGAGTGGCCAAAATGTCACATGAAGCCAGGCCCATTGAGGTCTACAATGTGACGTCCATGGGTGTTGTGACTCTCAACTATGGCTGCCAAGTCTTTCAGAATTAAATCATGTGATATCCTGGCTGAGATACCCAGGGCTCTGTGGAAAGCCAACCTGGGCCTAGATCTCAGTTTCCAAGGGTGATTCTCATGGGTGGACTCCTAAAATCCCAACAAAATTCATGGCAATACTTCTCTGAATTCAGTCTCTAGGGGAATCACACCAGAGTTCAAGCCCAGGTGGTCCAGGTCATGTCTTCATACTGGACACAAATGACCAAATTTAAAACCAAAACCCTCCCCATATGGCCCTCATCTCTTCCATATAGACACTAATCACAACCTCTGGCGGAAGGGTTTCCAAGAGTGGCGGAGTCCAAGAGAGTGTCCAAAATAACTCCCTTGCCCCTCATTGGCATAAATTCAGGGTGGTCTGGACACCCTTCATGTGAAACAGGAGTGATCAAATATGCTAGACGTTAATACTTCTATGCTTCTCCAATTTGTGGAAAACTGAGTGTCAGGTATATATTTTTATGTGATTTGCAGTCATGAGAAATCACAAGCACCTCTGCAGGTCTTTGAAGAACCCATTTGACCCAAAGGATCCCTATTCTCACTTGATGGAGTTCAAGAACTTTAAAGAGGAAGGCGACACACTTCATCCACAAGGACTGCTTTTTGGCCATTTTGGTTTTGGATGCACACATGGGATCTCTCTTTACATCCACCAGGTGCTGAGAATCTAAGCCACAACCTCACACAGGGCCAAGAGGCTGATTCAGACACATCCCTTTCCAAAGCAATTAAGCAAAGAGCCACAGGTGATGCCCATTCATTTCCATTTGAAAACTGTTTTCTTTAGGCTTCACAAAGGGGTGGCCTGAGGCAAAGACCTTCCTGACATTCAGGGGAACAGAACAATAGGTTAGCAAATGGCCAAAGCAGTGTTTCTCCACTGAGACTTTCCTGGTCACACTGATATCTGAATTTTCTGAGATGCTCACCATTCCCTTCAGCTATCCAGTACATGGCCATGTCACAGAGCTTGGAGGTGATACTTATCTTGGTCACAAAATCATGAGCCTATTCTGGAGAGTGGCCAGAATTCAGGAAGAAAACAGGAACTTAGGAAGATAGCAGGTGTTACCCATCCATAAGGCTAGCCGCATTCCTTTCATACATTGGGCAGAAAGAATTCTGGTAAGCTTTCTACTAGCCTGGACACATCCTTTGATGCATTCTCTTTTCTAATGTCTACAACCATGGACACAGTGGGGTACACCGACTTAAAAACACTCGCCTTGTCAAATCACTTGTTAGAAATCGTCCACTCCAAACCAAACAAACTGCCTTTCGTACCTATTCTCAAAACATGAGACAAAATCACAAACACACACTCACACCCACAAAGTCACCTCCTTTCCCAAAGTAGGTCTCTGACTATCGGGTGTGACCTCTGACTGGTGGGCCGTACTATGTTCCCATCAAATGGCCTGTTCTGTCTCAGATCTGGTTTCCTTGGCCAACTCTGTGAAGTTGTCAGGAGACAGCGGTGAGCCACTTCCTGCTTACTCAGGAAAGGCCACTCTTCAGAGCTTTCCTGGCATTTGGCCATCCTCACATCAGTAGATACCAAGAAAGACTGACTCTGTCCTTGGTAAATCAAAAGAAGGGAGACCACTGGGACTGGGCCTGGGACTAGATTTGTGTGCCTGGATGCCTGGATCCCAAGTTCAGAGAGTTCATTCACCAAGAATGTGAGGTGAGGTCACTTCCTTCAGGAACTGAATGAGGTCAATGCCTTGGCAAGCACGTTGTCCTAACATTTGCTTCCAAAGGTCCCATGAAATGTTGGCTGTCCCTAATTCCTTTGACACTTTCACAAGTTAGAATGGTATATCAAACATTGGTAACCAGGAACAGCTCTCCACAGAGGCCTCGTTTGGTCCTTCTTCTCTACATAAAGAAGAGAGAGGCTGATTCAGACACATCCCTTCATGCTGACCAGGTTGTTTGCAATGAAAGATGACTTTTGCTCTCTCAGTTCCTTCATAGGTGCCTACAACTTCTCTAGGGATCATTTGCGCATTAACCTTTGAGTTTCTCAGCAGTTGGAAGATCCCCTACATTCCTGTATTTTAAGACCAACTTTGTCCTTGCTCTTCTCTAAAGTTAGATTGAGGGAACAGTGTATGGTTAGGGTTAATAACAGGTTTGATTTGGAATAGAAATCATTCTGCTGGATGAATAATGGTATTGGGAATCTGCGATATTTTCAAGAATATATAGGTAAAATATAGGAATCTGAAAACAGAAATCTAGGTAAGATTTGAAGCCCAGAAGGGCATTGGGCCCTTGATTGCGGTATTAAGCATAGGACCTTGTAACTTGGATGATTGATTTTCAAAGAGAACTTCCAGTCAAAATGGATAGTCAGGAGTATTAGGAAGATAGTCGGTATGTTTATAAAGGAGAGTGAGTATAGGATTTGGACCAAAAGTTCTTTAGCTATAGGGTTTCGGGTATTGAGTGAATGTAAATGTCAGCACATGTGAAGAATTAATCACAATGATGAACTGGGGAAAATATGTAGGAATGCAGATATCAATAGAGACTTTAGGAAATCTGGCAAAGTATAGTCGGTAGTGAAATGTTAATAAAATAGATTCTTGTCACTTCCTGTTTTTCTGTATGCTTAATAAAACACTGTTGAAATCTTGAGAAGTGTTTTCTAATCTTTTTCCCAGAATGTGCTGTCCCCAACTGCCAAACTTCAGAATGTACTCCCTCACCCAGTTGCACGCAAACTGCTCACCCGCCCAGGCCCATCAATAAACTTTCCTCTCTGCCCTCTTCAAGGAAAGTATATAAGCTCTGCTTAAGCTGTTCTCAGGGTTCTCTGCTCTATTCAAATGAGCTCTGAGCCCCAGCATGCTGGACCCCCAATAAACCCTTTGTTTTTGCATGAGAGAGTCTCTTAGTTTTCTCTTCACCCAATGCTCTTCCGATCTTTATATATGGAGGTTCCACCGAAATCCAGCAGCGGTGAACGAGAGACCCCAATGGGCTACTCTCAGGGTAAGTAAGGCGCCTCTTTCTGGTTTCAGGTTTCAGGTTAGGGCTTGGCAAAATGGCTGTCGATGAAGTGTGTGAGCTCTCTTTCATGGTGGCTGGCAGATGTGTCACAGAGCCACAAGCCAAGTCCCTGGGGGACGCCACAGAGGACTCGGGAATCGAGGAATAATAGTCCCCTCGAGTCAGTGATACTTTGTTTCAGATTCGGTATTGCCAGCCTATCGTGTTTTGCCGCCTGCTCAGTCTTGGTCTCAGTGTTGGACGTCCATTGCCTGTCTTTATTGTTTTCTCTTGTCTGTGTCCTGTGTCGTTGCTTTTACTGTTTGTGTATCTTTCATTATGGGACAGATCACTTCAATACCTCTGTCCCTGACCCTTGATCCATGAACCAAAGTCCGCTTAAGGGCTCAGAATGTTTCTTTTTCAGTAAAACGCTGGACCTGGCAGACTCTGTGTGCCTCAGAATGGCCCACCTTTGGATTCGGATGGCCCCTAGAAGGATCTTTCTACTTCCCACTAATTTAAAAAGACAGAGATATTGTCTTACAGCCAGGGCCACATAGCCATACTGATAAACAGGAATATACCTTAACTTGGCAGGACCTCTGCAAATCTCCTCTTCCGTGGGTGAAGCCTTTCCTTGCTGTGTCCCCGTTCCTACTCCTTCCCCCACGATCTCTCAACCCCTCTGCTCCTCCTCCTCCTCCACCCTCTGTTCTCCCTGATTCACAAGATTTGACTCTACTGGACTCTCCTCCCCTTCCTTATCTTCTACCCTTGTCCCACAACCCCCAACACCCTCTAAGTGATTCTCCAGCTGCTGACTCAGCCTCTCCGCAATTGGAGGACGCTAAGCCAGCCCAGGGCCCTCCAGATAACTCCCCTGCGTCACACACAGCCCCTCCTCCCCTGGAGGAAGCTGGACTTGCTAAAGAAACTCGCCGGTGGCAAATGATTGAAAACCCTGGAACTCCCATGTTGCTTCCCTCCATCCCTAAGGACCAATGATTGACGATGGCCATGGGGAAAAAAATGGAAGCCTACCAGTATTGGCCTTCTCCTCTTCAGACCTATATAAATGGAAAAATAACAAACCCCCTTTTACCGAGGACCCAACCTGGCTCTCAGGTCTGGTGAAGTCATTGATGTTTTCACACCAACCTACTTGGGATGACTGCCAACAACTCCTAGGGACTCTCTTCATGACAGAGGAACAAAAGAGAATCCTCCTGGAGGCTAGAAAAAAGTATCCTCGGACCAAATGCGTGACCGACACAACTTCCCAACATATTCAAAGCCGGCTTTCTCTTGAAACGACCCAACTGGGACCCCAACACCTTTGAAGGTAGGGAGCATCTGCCCACTTATCGCCGGGCTCTAATAGTGGGTATCTTAGTGGCCGCTAGGTGACCAACTAATTTGGCCAAGGTAAGAGAGATTATTTAAGGGCCTGATGAATCTCCCTGTATGTTCCTAGAGATAATTATGTAGGCATATAAGAGACATACTCCTTTCGATCCTCAGGCAGAGGATCAAAAGGCATCTGTCACAATGGCCTTTATTGGGAAAGCTGCCCTGGATATTAAAAGAAAGTTACAATGCTTAGATGGATTACAAGATATGACTTTGAGGGATTTAGTCAGAGAACCCGAGAAGGTATACTTTAAGAGAGAAACTGAGGAAGAGAAGGGAGCTGAGTGAGGATAAAAGAAAAAAAAGACAGACTAAGGCATTGACTAAGGTCCTGGTCACAACAACAAATAGGCCAGAAACTAAGAAACAGAGAGACAGGAAGGGATACCTGGGCACACACTAGAGGCCAGGCCTGGCCTCAGATCAATGTGCCTACTCTAAAGAAAAAGGACACTGGGCCAAAGAGTGCCCTAGAAAGAGACAGCCATGCCAGCCAGATATTCTGACTCTGGAGGAATACTAAGAAAGTCCGGGCTCAGATCCTCTCCCTGACCTCAAGGTAACTTTTGAAGTGGAGGGGAACACAATAAACTTTGAAGTAGATACAGGGGCAATATACTCAGCCCATAAGGCCCATTGGGCCCTCTACCGAATAAAAGTTCTCTAATTCAAGAGTCTAACAGAAGTAAATATCGGGCTTTGACAACTACGAGGACCATGGACCAGGGAAAAGGAAAAATCCATCACTCCTTCCTAGTAATCCCAGAATGCCTGGCCCCATTGATGGGCAGAGTTCTGCTCACCAAGCTCGGGGCCAAAATAACTTTTAACCCTGAAGGCCCTCAAGTGGAATTTTTTAATCCTTCAGTAACTACTCCTATAATCATGGCTCTAACTATGTCAGTAGCAAATGTTCATCAACTCACTCACCTTTGTTCAAAGAAACTGCATTCATTTGTGAAGGATCAAGAACACAGTTTTCCACTAACCTACTCACAGCAAAAGGAAATAACTGAATGGGTAACAAAAGCCTGTCAGGTCCATTAATTGGTTAAAGCTTACACTTCCAAGCTTCCTGCAGGAAAGCACCTATGAGGAACCAGACGAGGACAATTCTGGGAAGTGGACTTTACTGAAATTAAGCCAGTAAGGTATGGACTTAAATAACTCCTAGTCTTTGAACATACATTTTCAGGATGTATTGAAGCCTTCCCCACACACACACACACAAAAGAAATAAAAAAGAAGAAAAAAGAAACATCGCAAATGGTTGTAAAGAAGATCCTGGAAGATATTTATTCTCCCCTTGACGACCAGTAGTCTTAACCCTCATCAGCCCCTTAAGCTGCGATGGCTGATCACAAATCCTACTGGACACGAAGTATGGCCTATCTCGAATACATCCCCCTTACGAACCTGGTGGCCATCTCTCCACCCAGTCATTTGTCAGCTGGCTATAGGTCTTTCCTATTGGGATATCCCTGATTAACAGGATCCCACTAAAATTCCATTAAATCCCTTCCGTACCATAGATAATGGAAACAAACATTATAGATGTAGGGACACGTGAGCCAGATGCAGGTTGGCTAGCCTAGATTACTATGTTTGCCCGGCAGACTATCAAAGCCACAAACAGTCACGGCTGTGGGGGGGGGAGAGTAGACTTCTATTGTAAGTCATGGGGATGTGAGCATACAGGGACTGTCAGATGGAACCCAAACTCCTCATCAAATTCTGTACACAGCATTGGCCATATTACGAATTAGATAACCAAAACCGATGGCCCCCAGAGGGGTCTCTACATCCTCAAATTCTGTGTGACCTTTTTAACTTCTGCAAGTGCTCAAATGGGTGAAAGGTGATTCCGCTATGTGGAGGCCTTCACTCTCCTTCGCTCACATCCTGAACTATGCTTCTCCAATAGATACTCACCCTCAGCCTTGTGCTCCAGACTCTCTGCTGTCACTCCCACCTCAGCAACTTGATTTCTCCCCTCCAATATCTAGAACAGAAACCCAAATCTCGACTGGTTCTCAGACCATTGCTCCCTTGCTGAGGTTGCAGGTACTGAGGTACCACTCCATTCACTCACTCCTCTCCTCTCCTGTCAGTGCCCGCACCGGGTCCCACCCAGTCCTCTTACCACCTAATGCAAAGCTCAAACCCGCTGAGAAGAATCCTCAGACCCTAATAAAAGATGTAATGAAAATGGCCTTTAATGTTGCTTTGTCATCACTAAAAACAGGTTACTAAGAATTTAAAGTCCCTCACAGGCTTTTTGGAATCTCACTCCCGTCTCCCCCTCTGTTCTATCTGTTCTACTGCTCAAGTTTTTGTTGCTATTAAGATCCCAAAGCCCTCTCCCAATATTCTTTTACATCTCTCCTTCCTCATTCTCAGATCCACAGAGCTGCTCTTATCTCTGCCTTCCAAATTGTCCCCCTCTGTACCAGGCCCACAGAAAAGTCTTAACTGACCTTCTCCAGAAGTCTTCACCATGGCTGATTTAGGACTTTCAGCAAAAGAGTCCCGATAAAAGAGTTCACTGCAGATAAACTTCCTATTTTTGTGTTGCCCTGGTCTCCTTGGCAACTGGCTAAAAAATTCAGCACTCCTGATCTAGACACACCCTTACTAATTTTTCACAAAATATTTGAAAAAAAGGCCTCTGGCCTTGAGCTGGGGCTTCACAGAGATGGCTACATTTCTAAGATAAAGAAGTTACAAACTGGGCTGTATGGAAACAGCTGGAAGGGGGAAAAAAAGAAAGGGAAGACACCCCCACCCAGGTGTCCTTGAAAAGTTGACTTGCCCAAACTGAGGAAAAAACAGAAACAAAAACTGCTTTTTGTGAACTTCTGCAGACTGTGAACTTCTGAGCCCCTTCCCTTACGTGTTGGGTACAAAATTCTGAAACTACGTAACTTGGGTTTCAGGGGATTAATTGATTACAACAGAAGCAATGCCCTCTGAATCTGGTTGAAACCAAAAAAGACTGTTTCCGTGTCTTTGGTGCTATCTTAGGTGCCTTGCCTTGTCCGTACCTACAACAGTATAATTCTATATACTTAAACATTGTTTATGTTTTCATGAAATGGTCAACAGATGTGATTAATTGTGAAATGGTGCAGATGTTTCCCAGAGTGCTCTATCATGACGCAGGTTCATCTGAAGATCAAAGAGGGGGACATACAACCCGGTTCCGCTGGGAACATATGTCCCTCACCTTAGCCATTCTATTACGAATAGGAGTTGCTGCAGGGTTGGGCACAAGAACCACTGCTCTGGTCCATGGGACACAACAAGTGACCCAATTAGAAGCAGCAATAGATCAAAACTTAAAGATTTTAGAAACCTCCATCACAGCTTTGCAGGAATCTTTAACCTCTCTCTCTGAAGTTGTTTTACAGAAAAGGCGAGGGTTGGACCTCCTTTTCATGACAGAAGGGGGCCTTTGTGCTTCATTGAGGGAAGAATGTTGTTTTTATGTCGACAATACTGGAGTTGTAAAAAAATCTATGAGTAAATTAAAAAGATGCCTTGAAGAGCAACAACGAGAGAGAGAGGCACAAAAAGGGTAGTTTGAGTCTTTTTTTACACAGTCCCCCTGGTTAATTACGTTTTTATCAACCCTGGCCGGTCCAATTATAATCCTCATAGTATTACTAACTATAAAACCCTGTTTCCTCAATCATGTAATTTCTTTTCTCCAAGCTCAAATTGGACAAATTAAAATTATGGTAAAACCCCACTAGCATACATAGAATGTGACACCCCACAACGATCACTTTTATGATTAAAAGTAGCCAGAAAAAGAAGTGGGGAATGAAAGGTTAATAAAATATGTACTTGTCACTTCCTGTTTTTCTGTACGCTTAACAAAACACTGTTGAAATCTTGAGAACTCTTTGCTAATCTTGTTGCCAGAATGTGCTGTCCCCAATTGCCAAACTGCAGAATCTACTCCCTCACCCGGTTGAATAGAAACCTGAACTGTACTTGGATCATTGAATGTAGAAGAGAACATCCATTCAAAAAGTTATAGTCAGTTGGATTAGAAAGATAGTCGGTAAGTTTAGTAAGAAAAGTGAGTATAGGATTTGGAACAAAAGTTCTTTAGCAATAGGGTTTTGGTTAGAGAGTCAATGTAAATGTCAACACAAGTGAAGAGTCAGTCACAATGATGCACAGGGCAAAATATGTAGGAAAGCAGATATCAATAGAGACATTAGGAAATCAGGAAAAGAATAAAGTGAGTGATGGGATTAGATATTTTCAACAGGGTTGAGGATGAATATGTGAGCTTAGGATAAAACAAATATGAAGTCAACAATAGGATTGACATTTGATAGCATTAGCATAGCCCAAGACAGTGTCCAAAATAAGCTCTGTTGCCCCTCATTTGCCTAAATTCCCAGTGGCCTGTACACCCTTCCTGTGTACCAGGAGTGATCAAATAGGCCTGCCCTTAATACTGCTCTGCTTCTCCAATTTGAGTCCTACTGAGTGTCGGGTACAGATTCTTTATGTGAATTGGAAAGATGAGAAAACTCAAGCACCTATTGGATAGCCTCTGAATAGATTTGAAGAACTCATTTGACCCAAAAGATCCCTATTCTCACTTGATGGAATTCAGGAACCTTACAGAGGAAGGCAAAATACTTCATCAACAATGACTGCTCTTTTTGCCATTTTGGATTTTATGCACCCATGGGATCTTTCTTTAGATCCATCAGGTGCTGAGAATCTAAGTCAAAGAATCACACTGGGCCAAGAGGCTGATTCACACACATCTCTTTCCAAATCAATTAAGGAAAGAGCCAAAGGTAAAGCATATTCATTTCCATTTGAAAAATCTTTCCTTCAGGATTCACAAAGGGTTGGCCTGAGACAAAGACCTTCCTGACTCTCAGGGCAACAGAACAATAGGTAAGCAAATGGCCCAAAGCAGGGATTCTCCACTGAGACTTTACTGGTCACACTGATATCTGAGTTTTCTGAGATGCTCGCCATTCCATTCAGCTATCCAGTACATGGCCATGTCACAGAGCTTGGAGGTAGTACATATCTTGGACACAAAACCATGAGCCTATTCTGGAGATTGGCCATAATTCAGGAAGAAAACAGCAACTTAGGAAGGTAGCAGGTATCGCCCATCAATAAGGCAAGCCACAGTCAATTCATAAATTGTGCTGGATGAATGCTGGGAAGCTTTCTATGAGACAGGACACATCCATTGATGCATTCTCTTTTCTAATGTCTACAAGCACGGACACAGTGGGATACACAGACATAGAAACACTTGCATTGTCAAACGACTTACTAGAAACAGTTCACTCCAAACCAAACAAACTGCCTTTTCTACCTATTCTCAGAACATGAGACAAAACCACAAACCCAAACCCGCAATGGCACCTCCTTCCCCCAAATAGGTCTGTGACTCTCCGGAGTGTGCTCTGACTGATGGGCCATACTATGATCCTCCGAAATGGCCTCCTCTGTCTCAGATCTGATCTTCTTGGCCAACAATGTGAAGTTGTTAGAAGCCAGGAGTGAGCCACTATCTGCTTTCTCAGGAAGAGCCCCTCTTCCGAGCTTTCCTGGCATTTGGCCATCCTCACATCAGTAGGTATCAAGAAAGACTGACTCTGTCCTTTGTAAATCCATAAAAGTGAGACCACTGGGACTAGGACTGGGACTGGCTCTGGGTGCCTGGCTTTCTGTATACCAAGTTCAGAGAGTTGCATCACCAAGGAAGTGAGATGAGATCACTTCCTTCAGGAACTGAATGAGATCACTGCCTTGGCAACCACTTTGTCATAACAATTGCTCCCAACGGTCCCATGAGATGAGGGCTGCCCCTACTTCCTGTGACACTTTCACAAGTTAAAATGGTATATCACCCATAGGCAAAAGGGAACAGCTCTCCACACAGGCCGGGTTTGGTCCATCTTCTCTACATTAAGAAGAGATAGGCTCATTCTGACGCAACCCTTAATCCTGACCAGGTTGTTTGCCATGGAAGATGATTTTTGCTCTCTCAGGTCTTACATAGCTGCCTACATCTTCTCCAGAGATCATTTCTGCATGGAGCTTTGAGGTTCTCAACAGATGGAAGATCCACTGCATTCCTGTATTGTAAGACCAACACTGTCCCTGCTCTTCTGTAAACATAGATGTGAATTGGAGTCATGAGAAAACCCACGAACCTTTGGGATAGCCTCTGCAGGGCTTTAAAGAATTCACTTGACCCAAATGATCCCTATTCTCACTTAATGGAGGTCAGGAACCTTACAGAGGAAGGCGAGAGACTCTATCCACCATGACAGTTCTTTTGTCCATTTTGGTTTTGGATGCACACATGGGATTTTTCTTTAGACCCATCATGTACTGTGAATCTAAGCCACAGCCTCACATAGGGCCAAGAGGCTGATTCAGACACATCCATTTCCAAAGCAATTAACCGAAGAGGCACAGGTAATGACCATTCAATTCCAATTGAAAACTATTTTCTTCAGGCTTCACAAAGTGTGGCCTGAGGCAAAGACCTTCCTGACATTCAGGGCAACAGAATAGGTAAGCAAAAGGCCCAAAGCAGGGTTTCTCCACTGAGACTTTCTTGGGCATACTGATATCTGAGTTTTCTGAGATACTCACCATTCCCATCAGCTATCCAGTACATGGCCATGTCACAGAGATGGAGGTGGTACATATCTTGGACACAAAATCATGAGCGTATTCTGGAGAGTGTCCAGAATTCAGGAAGAAAACAGGAATTTAGAAAGATGGCAGGAATTGCCCATCCATACGGCAAGCTGCAGTCCATTCATAAATTGCACAGGATGAATGCTTTGAAGCTTTCTCGTAGACAGGACACATCCATTGATGCATTCTCTTTTCTAATGTCTACAATCACTGACACAGTATGATATATAGACACAGAAACACTCACGTTGTCAAAGGACTTACTAGAAACAGTTCACTCCAAAACAAACAAACCAGCTTTCCTAACTATTCTCAGAACATGAGACAAAACCACAAACTCACACTCACACCCAAAATGGTACCTCTTTCCCCAAAGTAGGTCTGTGTCTATCCGGAGTGTCCTCTGACTTGTGGGCCATACTATGTTCCCCAAAAATGGCGTGTCCTGTCTTCAATCTGGTCTCTTTAGCCAACTCTGTGAAGTTGTCAGGAGCCCGTGGTGAGAAACTACCTGCTTTCTCTGGAAAGGCCAGTCTTCATAGTTTCCAGGCATTTGGCTGTCCTCACATCAGTAGGTACCAAGAAAGAGTGACTCTGTCTTGTTAAATCCAAACAAGTGAGCCCACTGGGACATGCAGTGGGTTTGACTCTGTGTGCCTGGTTTCCTGGATCCCAAGATCACAGACTTTCATCACCAATAATGTAAGGTGAGGTCACTTCCTTCAAGAACTGAATGAAGTCACTGCCTTGGAAACCACTTTGTTTTAACAGTTGCTTCCAAGGTTCTCAAAAGATGGAGTCTGCCTCTACTTGCTGTGACTCATTCATAAGTTAGAATGGTATATCAACCATAGGCACCGGGGAACAGCTCTCCACACAGCCATGGTTTGGTCCATCTTCTCTACATTAGGAAGAGAGAGGCTAATTCAGACACATCCCTTCAACCTGACCAGGTTGTTTGCCATGGAAGATGACTTTTGCTCTCTCAAATCCTTCATACCTGCCTACACCTTCTCCAGGGATTATTTCTGCAGGGACTTTTGAGGTTCTCAGCTGGTGGATGATACCCTACCTTCCTGGATTTTAAGACCAACTCTGTCCCTGCTCTTCAGTAAAGTGAGATTGAGGGAACAGTGAATGGTTAGTGTTAATAGCATGTTCGATTTGGGTTAGGAGTCATTCTGCTGGATGAATTATGGTATTGGGAACCTGTGATATTTATAACAATATAAATGTGAAATATATGTATGAGAACAGATATCTAGGAAAGATTTGAAGCCCAGAAAGGCATTGGGCCCTTGATTGGTATACTTAGATTGAATCATGTTCTGCACCGAGGTCTCAGATAAATAGATATACAATGGCATAGGACCCTATACCTCGGATGATTAAAAGTAGAAGAGAACATCCAGTCAAAAGGGATAGTCTGTAGGATTAGGAAGACAGTAAGTAGGTTTAGGAAGAAGAGTGAGTCTCGGAGTTGGACCAAAAGTTCTTTAGCAATTGGTTCTCAGTTAGAGGGTGAATGTAAATGTCAGCACATGTGAAGAGACAGTCACAATGATGAACTGGGAAAAATATGTAGGAAAGCAGATATCAATAGGGGCATTAGGAAATCAGGAAACGTATAAAGTGAGTGATAGGATTAGATATTTTCAAAAGGCTTGAGGTTACATATATAATCTTAGGAAGAAACAAATATGTAGTAACCAATAGGATTGACATTTGAGAGCAGTAGGCACCCTGGACATAGATGCTTTTCGTAATCCATGGTCACTTCCCATTTAGGCTTTGGTACAATCATATGTGTGACCTTTGCATTTTGTGTACAGAATACTACTGTCGTAAAATGTATATGTAGATCAGGTGACATGAGTATTTCTTGCACCATAAAGGGGAATAATATTCTGGAAACTTATAAATTAGTACTGGGGATACAAATAGGTGTACCTTGTGTTGATGATTATTGAGATGATGCATGAATAGACCATATTGTGAATAAAGTATGTAACTGGATCCAACATTAAATAATGGTTTGAGTTTGCATCTGAAAATATATTGGAAATCTTATATTGATATATATACCATCATTCCAACGAGTTATATATGCAATGGTATTATTAATGTTACGGTTTATCGTGAAGAGTGAGTTTTGCTTCAAAAATGATTATGGAATCGAAAATAATGTGTTTAGAAAGAAGTCTAGTGAAAAGACCAGTAAAGAAACATGGAGGAATACATGTGTTCTGAAGTAGTAAGTAATTGAAAGTGAACCAAATGCCAAAAAAATTTGTGAAGTTGTGGATGAAAAAATACATCCTATGATGTCCATAAACTGAAGAAATAGTAATGTACCAGTGTTGAGTCAAAATGAACTTCAAATTACACATCATGTCCCATAGCAATCTACTTGCATTAATGTTAAACTGGGTCAGTTACTGTAGAAATATTAGGATTTTTAAGCACCATCCACTGAACTTAGTTTTCAGTAGTAGGAAACCAAAATATCTTTCAGGTGTATGAATATTACTGAGAATAATCTTGTGAAAATTTGAATTTAAATGAACATAAATGAATATGAATGAATTTAGGGAGTGTATAATAAGACACATATTTTTCATATTTTTTTAAAATCTGGAGAATATACACACACACACACACACGCACACACACACACACACACGCACACACACACATTAATATTTAGCAATATATATGCCAATCGATATTCATCATGAAATATAATTCATTCACAAATCCAAAAATATTCATTTTACTGAACATGGATTTATGTATAGTGTTTTTCACTAGGAAGCTCACCCATAGGTGGAATTTTCAGTTCCATCATTATTTAGGGAAAGTCATCTCTTCTCACAATTTTTATATTCCAAAGCCAGTGATCTTTCAAGAATGTACGTGTGATACCAGGTAGGATATTGTATATGCATAAAAAAATTACATGTGCTGAATAGGATACAGAGAAAGGGAGACAGGAATTTACATATGTGATAACTTTAAAAAATCATGGAGAAATATTAAAATGAAAAGTTTACTAAATTTAAAACACATACTCTTGATAAAGCAGAAGACAAATACAAATATACACCATGCTTCCTATGAAAGGACTGTATTTCTATTCAGTTAGGTTTCTTTTTCTCCATGATATTAGGATTAGTAGTCAGAGTCTAGTAGGGTATGGGTTAGTGTCAGGGATTCAGTATTTCAAATGGAAAATAGGAAAATGAATCTAATGTGTATGCAAACATGTGATACACAAAAATCTTCCCTCTCTTATCCAGAACAATGCCTTGACATAACCATCGCTAAAAGTAAGACACAATTAGAGGAGAGGAGTTAGAAAACCTGTGAATACATATGTGGAATAAAAAATGCTCAGGAGTTCACAACACTGGAGGTGGTAAAAGAGTTTACAAAAGTATGGGAGAGGGTAAACACTCCAGAAACATGGAGCTGTGCTGACCTAAAGACTTATTGAGAAACTTCCTCTGAGGTTAGGCACAAGAAATATATGTATGGCAATATGTAAATCAATGGTTCTGCAACTGATGTGATTCTGCAATCTGTATATGGAGTAAAAATGGGAGCTCATATCCCACTTGAATCAAAGTGTGAAATATCCCACTTGAATCAAAGTGTGAAATATGATATATCAAGAAGTATGTAATGTTTTGAACAACCTACAATGAAAATTAATTAAAAAAAGAAAAAGAAATATATGTAATTGTCAGGAGATTTAGCTTCGTTTATAGTGACACCAAAAATCTGGGTCTGCATTTATGTGACCTGGAGGACATGGTTCTTTATTTTTTAATGAACATGAGGCAGCAGGTCTGAATTCTCCCTTTGTAGGTAAACTGTTGCCACTGGGAGCTAAGTGTCTTCCCGTGTGGTCTGTGAAGCCATTTGGTCATCCTCCACTTTTCAGGGTGTTTCTTACTGCTGCACTGGGAATTTGGTATTTGCTTCACGAAATACAATATGTTCAACTGGGACACAATGCTGGAGGGAGTTCTGTCATGTGTGGTTGGTCAGGGTCGGAAAGAGAATGTACGAACCAGGCTTCTATCCCACATAGCTTTCCCCTTGACTATAGCAACCTGATTCTGAACATTGCCTTGAAACCTCTACATATAACAAGATGCCTTTACATATAAAGGTCTGCTGCCTGCACCATGTCAGTCGCAAGTTTTGGAAGCCAAGGGAAGATCCAGGTGGTCCTACCAAAAATATTTATTTACACACCTACAGTCCACTGCTCTACACTCACTACCCAGCAGGCTCCAACTTACTGGCATTTCTGTTCTACACCATTTTCACAAAACTCAGTCAATCAAGGCACTGTTTGTTATACTCATGATCAGCAACAGGATATCTAAACGTTATCCAGTGCCACCTGGTCATGGGGATTTCAAAAATTTCATGGTATTAATCTAGTCATTTTTCAAGGATGAAGTTGGAGGCACTGTGGGTTTCATTTAATTCAGGAACCATTAAATGGTGAGGAAGCTCATTTCAATGAAAGCTCTGGAGAACACTCACAGGCAAGCCTTCCCAAAGAGTGGCCAAAAGGACACATGAATCGAGGCCCATTGAGGTATACAATGTGAGGTCCATGTGTGTTTGGACTCTCAACTATGGCTACCAAGTCTTTAAGAATTAAATCATGTGATATCCTGGCTCAGAATCCCTGAGCTCTGTGGAAAGCCATCCTGGGCCTAGGTCTCAGTTTCCAAAACCGATTCTCATGCGTGGTCTCCTAAAATCCCAACACTATTCATGGCAATACTTCTCTGAGGTCAGTTCCAGAACTCAGTCTCTAAGGGGAATCACACCAGAGTTCAAGCCCTGGTGGACCCAGTCATCTCTTCCAACTACCACACAAATTACCACAAATTAAAACAAGAACCCTCCCATATGGCCCTCATCTTCTTTCATATAGACACTCATCATAATCTGGCTGGAGGTTTCCATGAGGGGCGCAGACCAAGACAGTGTCCCAAATAAACTCCTTTGCCCCTCATTTGCCTAAAGTCAAGGTGGCCTGGACACATATCCCATGAACCAAAAGTGATCAAATAGGCCTGCCATTAATACCGCTCCAATTTGAGGACTACTGTCTGTGGGGTTTAGATTCTTTATGTGAATTTTAGTCATGAGAAAACCCAAGCACAATGGGCTAGCCTCTGCAGGTTTTGTAGAACTCTTTTGACCCAAAGGATCCCATTCTCACTTGATGGAGGTCAGGAACCTTACAGAGGAAGTTGAGAGACTTCATCCCAATAATTGTTCTTTTGGCGAATTTTCTTTTGGATGCACACATGGTAACTTTCTTTAGATCCATCAGGTGCTGAGAATCTAAGCCACAGCCACACACAGGGCCAAGGGCCTGATTCAGACACATCCCTTTCCAAAGCAATTAAGGAAAGTGCCACAGGTATGCCCATTCATTTCCATTTGAAAACTGTTTTCTTCAGGTTTCACAAAGGGGTGGCCTGAGGCAAAGACCTTCCTGACATTCAGGGCAACAGAACAATAGGTAAGCAAAAGGCCCAAAGCAGGATTTCTCCTCTGAGACTTTCCTGGTCACACTGATATCTGAGTTTTCTTAGATGCTCGCCATCACCTACAGCTATCCAGTACATGACCATGTCAGAGAGCTTGGAGGTGGTACATATCTTGGACACAAAACCATGGGCCTATTCTTGACATTGGCCGGAATTCAGGACGAAAATAGAAACTTAGGAAGGTAGCAGGTGTTGCACATCGATAAGGCAAGCTACAGTCCATTCATATACGGGGCAATATGAATGCTGAGAAGCTTTCTACTAGACACGACACATCCATTGATGAATTCTCTTTTCTAATGTCTACAACCACGGAAACAGTGGAATACACAGACATAGAAACACTCGCCCTGTGAAATGACTTACTAGAAACAGTCCACTTCAAATGAAACAAACCGACTGTCCTACCTATTCTCAGAAAATGAGACAAAACCACAAACCCACAACCACACCCACAAAGGCACCTCCTTCCCCTAAGTAGGTCTGTGAATATCCAGAGTGTCCTCTGACTTGTGGGCCATAATATGTTCCCCCAAAATGGCCTTTCCTGTCTCAGATCTTGTCTCCTTGGCCAACTCTGTGAACTTCTTAGGAGCCAACGGTGAGCAACTACCTGCTTTCTCATGAAAAACCCTGCATCCAAGCTTTCCTGGCATTTGGCCTTCGTCACATCTGTAGGTACCAAAAAATACTGACCCTGCCTTGGTAAATCCAAACAAGTGAGACCACTGGGACTGGGACTGGGACTGGCTCTGTGTGCCTGGCTTCCTGGATCCCACGTTCAGAGAGTTCCATCACCAAGAAAGTGAGGTGAGGTCACTTCCTTCCTGAACTGAATGAGGGCACTGTCTTGGCAGCCACTTTGTCCTAACTGCTGCTTATAAGGGTCCCAAGAGATTGAGGCTGCCCCTACTTCCTGTGACATTTTCACAAGTTAGAATGGTATATCAACCAAAGGCACCCAGGAATAGATCTCCACACAGGCCTGGTTTGGTCCATGATCTCTAAATTAAAAAAAATCTGATTCAGACACAACCTTTTATCCTGACCGGGTTGTTTGCCATGGAGGATGACTTTTGGTCTCTCAGGTCCTTTATTGCTTCCTACATCTTCTCCAGGGATCATTTCTGCATGGACCTTTGAGGTTCTCAGCAGGTGGAAGTTTTTCTACATTTCTTTATTGTAATATCAACTCCTTCCCTGCTCTTCTGTAAAGTTAGATTGAGGGAACAGTGTCCGGTTATGGTTAAAAACATGCTCGATTTGGGTTAGAAATCATTTTGCTGGATGAATGATCGTATTGAGAACTTGCTATGTGTAGAAGAATATATAGGTGAAATATATGTATGAAAAACGAAATCTAAGTCTGATTTGAAGCCCAGAAGGGCATTGGGCCCTTGATAGGGATACGTGGTGTTGAATTACATTCTGCAGAGTTGTCTCAGATAAATCGATATACAATGGCATAGCACCTTGTACGTTGCATGAATTAATGTAGAAGGAACATCAAGTCAAAAAGGCATAGTCGGTAGTGAAAGGTTAATAAAATTAATAAAATAGGTACTTGTCACTTCCTGTTTTTCTGTATGCTTAACAAAACACTTTTGAAATCTTGAGAAATGTTTGCTAATCGTGTTCTAGAATGTACTGTCCCCAACAGCCGAACTGCAGAATGTACTCCCTCACTCGGTGTCATGCAAACCGCCCACTCGCCCTTACCCATCACTAAACTTCCCTCTCTTCCCTCTCCAAGGAAAGTATATAAGCTCTGCTTAAGCTGTTCTCAGAGGTCTCTGCTCTATTTAATTTAGCTCTGAGCTCCAGCATGCTGGACCACAAATAAACCCTTTGCTGTTGCATGAGACAGTCTCTTGGTAGTATCTTCCTCTGACACTCGCCTGACCTTTACATATTGAGGTTCCACCGAGTTCCAGCAGTGGCCTACGAGAGACCCCAACGGGCTCCTCTCGGAGCAAGTAAGGCGCCTCATTCCGGTTTCAGGTTTCTTGTTAGGGCTTGGCAAAATTGCTGGCGATGAAGAGCCTGGGCTCTCTCCGACGGTGGCTGAGAGACGTGTCACAGAGACAAAGGGCACCTCTCTGGAGGACCCCGCAGAGAACTCGGGAAATCAAGGAACAATAGTCTTCTCGACTCAGTGATATTTTCTTTTAGATTCGTTATTGCCATACCATTGGGTTTTGCCGGCTACTCATTCCTGGTCTCAGTGTTGGACGTTCATTGCCTGTCTTTATGGTCTTGTCTTATCTGTGTCGTGTGTCCTTGCTTTTACTCTTTGTGGAACTTTCATTATGGAACACAGCACGTCAATGCCTCTGTCCCTGACCCTTGATCACTGGACCAAAGTCCGCTTAAGGGCTCAGAATCTTTCTTTTTTTAGTAAAACGCTGGACCTGGCAGAATCTCTGTGCCTCAGAATGGCCCATCTTTGGAGTCGTATGGACCCTAGAAGGATCTTTCTAATTCCCACTAATTTAAAAAGTCAGAGGTATTGTCTTTCAGCCAGTGCCACATAGCCATCCGGATCAACAGCCATATATCTTAACTTGGCAGGACCTCTGCAAATCTCCTCCTCCATGGGTGAAGCCTTTCCTTGTCCCAACCTCTGCTCCTACTCCTTTCCCCATGATCTCTCAAACCCTCTCAACCTCCTCCTCCTCCACCCTCTGTTCTCCCTGAGTCACAGATTTGACTCTACTGGACTCTTCTCCCCCTCCTTATCCCCTGCCCTCGTCCCCTAACACACAACACACTCTAAGTGATTCCGCTGCTGCTGACTAAGCCTCTCTACCATTAGAGGAAGCTAAGCCGGTAATAGGATCTGACAATGGACCGATGTTCATGGCCCAGGTAAGTCAGGGGTTAGCCAGGAACCTGGGGATTAATTGGAAGTTAAATTGCGCTTATAGACCACAGAGTTCAAGACAAGTAGAAAGAATGAATAGAACCATTAAAGAGACCTTAACGAAATTAAGCTTAGAGACCAGCATAGGATTGGACTATGCTCCTGCCTTATGCAATGTTTCATGCAAGAAAAAAATCCCTTTGTTTCTTTGAGTAACCTTAACGCGTGTGAAATTCTTTATGGTGGCCCTCCTCCAGTAGGGGACCTAAGCCCAACTGTAACACCTAAAGATCCTTTCCACACCCCCTTGCTTGACAGAATTAAAGATCTTGAAAGAACTCAGTAATACCTGTGAAAACAGCTGGCCACTGCCTACCCAACTGGGAACCAGGGGATTCCACATCCATATCAAGTAAGAGATTTCATCTATGTAAGATGATATCAGGTGTCATCCCTAGTACCCCGCTGAAAAGGACCATACCAGGTGCTATTATAACACCTACAGTGGTAAACGTAAACAGAATCACTTCCTGGATCCATTCCTCTCATCTCAAGCCTGCTCCCTGTACAGAATCTTTCTGGAAACTGAAAAAGACTGGTAACAGTTTCAAATTGTGTATTCGCAATGTGAATAAGGTTATATACTCTCCCCTTGGCTACAAGTAGTCCTAACCCTCATCAGCCCATTAAGCAGTGATGGCTGATCACAAATCCTACTGGAAAAGAAGTATGGTCTATCTCGCATACGGCCCCCTTAGGGACCTGGTGGCCATCTCTCCACCCAGACATTTGTTAGCTGGCTATAGGTATTTCCTATTGTGATATCCCTGATGAAGAGGATCCCAGTAAAATACAATTAAATCCCTTCTGTACCATAGATAATGGAAACAAACATTATGGATGTAGGGACACGTGAGCCAGATGCAGGTTGGCTAGTCTAGATTACTAAGTTTGCCTGGCAGACTATTAAAGCCACAAAGAGTAACGGCTGTGTGGGGGAAAAGCTGACATTTTCTGTATGTCATGGGAATGTGTGCATATAGGGGCTGCCTGATGGAACCCCAATTCTTCATCAAATTCAGTACACAGCATTGGCCACATTACCAATTAGACCTCCAAAAACTATGGCACCCAGAGGGGTCTCTAGATCCTCAAATTTTGCGTGACCTTTTTGACTTCTGCAAGTGCTCAAAAGAGTGAAAGGAAATTCCCCTATGTGGAAGCCTTTTCCCTCCTTCACTCACATCCTGAACTATGCTTCTCCAATAGATCATTATCCTCAGCCTTCTGCTCCAGACCCTCTGCTGTCACTCCCATCTCAGCAACTTGATTTCTCCCCTCCAATAACTAGATCAGAAACCCAAAGCTCCACCAGTTCTCTGACCATCGCCCCCTTGCTGAGGTAGCAGGTACATAGGTACCGCTCCACCGACTCATTCCTCTCATCTCCAGTCAGTGCCCTCACCGGGTCCCACCAGGTCCTCTTACCAGCTAACCCAATGCTCAAACGAGCTGAAGAGAGCCCTGAGACCCTTATCCAAGATGTAATATAATTGGCCTTTAAAGTTGCTTTGTCATCACTGAAAACAGGTTACTAAAATTTAAAGTCCCTCACAGGATTTTGGGATCCTCACTCCCGTCTTTCACTCTGCTCTACCTGATCTACTGCTCAAGTTTGCTGCTAGGAAATTCCCAATACCCTTTCGCATTATTCTTTTACATCTCTCTTTTCCCTCATTCTCAGATCCTCAGAGGTGCTCTCAGCCCCAACTTCCCCGTCTTTCCCCCTCTGTACCAGGCCCACAGAAAAGTCTTAAATGACCTTCTTCAGAAGTCTTCACCATGGCTGAGTTTTGAACTTTCAGCCAAACAGTCCCAATAAAGACTTTAATGTAGATAAACATTCTCTTTTGTATTGCCCTGTTCTACTTGGCCACTGGCTAAAAATCTCAGTACTTCTAAGCTAGACAACCCCTAACTAGTTTTTCACAAAATATGTGAACAAGTCCTCTGGCCTTCAGCTGGGGCTTCACAGAGATGGCTACATTTCTAAGATAAAGAAATTACCAACCGGGCTCCATGGTAACAGCTGGCAGGGGGAAAATAAGAAAGGGAAGAAAAAGCTCTCCTCCTCCCAGGTGTCCTTGAAAAGTTAACTTGCCCAGAACAGAAGGAAAAACAGAAACAAATACTGCTTTTTTAAACTTCTGAAGACTGTGAACTTCTGAGCCCCATCCCTTATATGTTGGGTACAAATTTCTGAAACTACCTAATCTTGAGTTTCAGGGGATTAATTGATTACAATAGAAGCAATGCCCTCTGAATCCGGTTGCAACCAAATAGGACTGTTTCCCTCTCTTCAGTGCTATCTTAGGTGCCTTGCTTTGTCAGTGCCTACAACAGCATAATTCTATATACTTAAACATCGTTTATGTTTTCATGAAATGATCAAGATATGTGATAAATTGTGTAATGGTGCAGATGTTTCCCAGAGTGCTCTATCATGACGCAGGTTCATTTGAGGATCAAATAGGGGGGGCATACAACCGGTTCCACTGGGAACATATATCCCTCACTTTAGCCATCCTATTAGGAATAGGAGTTGCTGCACGGGTGGGCAGAGAAACCAGTGGCATTGTCCATGGGACACAAAAGATGACCCAAATAGAAGCAGCAATAGAGCAAAAGTAAGATATTAGAAACCTCCTTCAGGGCTTTGCATGAAACTTTAACCTCTCTCTCTGAAGTTGTTTTACAGAACAATTGAGGGTTGGACCTCCTCTTCATTAGAGAAGGGGGCCTTTGTGCTGCATTGAGGGAAGAATGTTGTTTTTATGCTGAGTATACTGTAGTTGTAATAAAATCTATGAGTAAATTTAAAAGACACCTTGAAGAGCATCAACAAGTGAGAGAGGCCCAAAAAGGGTGGCTTGAGTCTTGGTTCACACAGTCCCCCTGGTTAACTACGTTTTTATCAACCCTGGCCGGTCCAATAATAATCCTCATATTATTGCTAACTATAAAACCCTGTTTGCTCAACCGTGTAATGTCTTTTCTCCAGGCTCAAATTGGACGAGTTAAACTTATGGTAATACCCCACTAGCAGACACTGAATGTGACACCCTCCAATGATCATTTTTATGATTAAAATTAGCCAGAAGAAGTGGGGAATGAAATATTAATAAAATAGGTACTTGTCACATCTTGTTTTTCTGTATGCTTAACAGAACACTGTTGAAATCTTGAGAAATGTTTACAAATCTTGTTCCCAGAATATTCTATCCCCAATGCCAAATTGCAGAATGTACTCCCTCTCCCAGTTGCATGCAAACCGCCCACTCGCCCTGACCCATCAATACAATTCCCTCCCTTCCCTCTCCAGGGAAAGTATATAAGCTCTACTTCAGCTATTCTCAGGGCTATCTGCTCTATTCAGGTGAGCTCTGAACCCCAGCATGCTGGACACCCAATAGACCCTTTGATGTTGCATGAGATAGTCTGTTGGTAGTCTCCTCCTCTGAAGCTCGCCCCACATTTACTTGGATGATTAAATGTAGAAGAGAACATCCAGTCAAAAAGGGATAGTCTGTAACATTAGGAAGATAGTCAATAAGTTTAGGAAGAAGGGTGAGTATAAGATTTGGAACAAAAGTTTCTTAGCAATAGGATTTCGATTAGAGAGTGAATGTAAATGTCAGCACAGGTGAAGAGTCAGTCACAATGATGAACTGGGGAAAATATGTAGGAAAGCATATATCAATATAGACATTACAAAATCAGGCAGAGTATAAAGTGAGTGATAGGATTAGACATTTTGAACAGGGTTGAGTTTAAATATATAATCTTAGGAAGAAACAAATATGTAGTCACAAATAGGATTGACATTTGAGAGCATTGGGCAAATTTCAGGTGGATGAATAATTCTGAGAATAATCATGTGAATAGTTGATTATAAATCCACATACATGAACATGAATGAATATAGGGAGTAAATATAAGACACATATATTTCATATTTTGAAAAATCTGGAGAGTGTGTATATATATATATATATATATATATATATATATATATATATACACATATATATACATATACATAAAACACACACACAGACAAAAAAGTAGCAATATATATGTCAATCAAAATTCATTATAAAATATATACCATCCACAGATCTAAAAATATTCATTTTAATGAACATGGATTTATGTATAATGCTGTTCAACTAGCAAGCTCACCCATAGGTTGAATATTCAGTTCCAACAGGGTTTAGTAGGAGTGATCTCTTCTAACAATTTGTATCTGCCAAGTCAGCCACCTCACAAGAATGTACGTGTGGTACCAGGTAGGAATCTATATGTGCATATAAGAATACAGAGAAAGGGAGACAGGATTTCACATATTTGTTAACCTTAAAAATACTAGGACAACTATTTCAACAAACAATTGACTAGATTTATAACTCCAACTCTGTATCATGCAAAAGGCAAGTCCATCTATACACCATGCCTACTCTGAACTGCTTGTATTTCTATTCTTTATGGGTTATTTTTCTCCATCATATTAGGATTAGTAGTCAGAGTCTGGTAGGGTATGGGTTAGAGTCAGGTATTCAGTATTTTGAATTGAAAATAGGACACTGAATCCAATGTGTATGCAAATATATGCTACGGAAAAATCTTCCCACTCTCCTCCAGAACAATGCCTTGACATTACCTTCGCCCCAAGTAAGACACAATTAGAGGAGAAGAGTTAGAAAATCTGTGAATACATATCTAGAATGGAAAATGCTCCAGATTTCACATCTTTGGAGGTGGTAGAGGAGTTTCCAAAAGTAAGAGACAGGGTAAACACTCCACAAACATGGAGCTCTGCTGGCCAAAAGACTTTTTGAGAATCTGCCTCTGAGGTTGGGCACTTGAAATATATGTTGTTGTCAGGAGCTTTAGCTTTATTTGTAGTGAAACCATCAAAGCTGGATCTGCATCTATGTGACCTGGAGGAAATGGTTACTTATTTTCAAATAAAAATGAGGCAGCAGTGATGAATTCTCTTTTTGTAGGTAAACTTTGGCCACTGAGGGCTAAGGGTCTTGCCGTGTGGACTGTGAAACCCATGGTCATCCTCCAATTTTCGTGGTGTTTCTTGCTGCTGCACTGGGAGTTTGGTATTTGCTTCATGAAATACAACGAGTTCAAATGGGACACAGTGCTGAAGGGAGTTCTGTCAGGTGTGGTTGGCAGGGTCTCCAGGAGAATGCACCAACCAGGGTTCTATCTCAAGTAGCTTGCCCCCTTGACAATAGCAACATGATACTGAACATTGCTCTGAAACCTCTCCATATAAAAATATGCCTTTACATATATGGGTGTGATGGTTGCACCATGTCAGTCACAGCCATTTGGAAGCCAATGGAAGATCCACATGGCCCCACCACAGATGTTTTATCACACATTTGCATAACACAGCTCTAGGCCCACTACTTACCAGGCCCCAACTTACTGGCATCTCTGTTCTACACCATTTTCATGAAACCCAGTCAATCAAGGCCCTGTCTGTTATACTCATGATCATCAACAGGACATCAAAGGTCCTCCAGTGCCAGCTGGTCATCGGAATTTCTAAAATTTCATGGTAATTATCTAGCATTTTTTCACAGATGCATTTGGAGGCCATGTTGGTTTCAATTCATTCAGGAACCATTAAATGGTGAGGAAGCTAATTTCAGGGAAATCTCTGGAGCACTCTCACAGGCAAGTCTACCCAAAGAGTGGCCAAAGAGTCACATGAAGCCAGGTCCATTGAGGTCTACAAAGCGAGGTCCAAGTGTGTTTTGAATCTCAATTATGCCTGCCAAGTCTTTCAGAATAAAATCATGTAATATCCTGGCTGTGATTCCCAGTGTTCTGTGGAAAGCCACTCTGGGCCTTGATCCCAGGTTCCAATGGCAACTCTCATTCCTGGCCTCCTAAAATCCCAACACAATTCATGTCAATACTTCTCTGAGGTCAGTTCCAGAACTCAGTCTCTAAGGGGAATCACAGCAGAATTCATGCCCAGGTGGACCCAGTCATCTCTTCCAACTGCCACACAAATGACCACAATTATAACCAAAACACTCCTACATGGCCCTCATCTTCTACCATAAAGATACTCATCATAACATCTGGATGGAGGTTTTCATGAGAGGCACATCCCAAGACAGTGTCCAAAATAAGCTCCCTTGCCCCTCATTTGCCGAATGACAGGGTGGCTTGGACACCCTTCCTGTGAACCAGGAGTGATCAAATAGGCCTGCCCTTAATACTGCTTCGCTTCTCCAATTTGAAGCTCTCTGACTGTGGGGTCTAGATTGTTTTTGTGAATTGGAGTCATGAGAAAAGCCAAGCACCTCTGCAGAGATTTGAAGAACTCATTTCACCCAAAGGATCCCTATTCTGACATGATGGATTTCAGAATCCTAACAAAAGAAGGCAATATAATTCATGCACATTGATTGAACGTTTTTCCATTTTGGTTTAGATGCACATATGGGATCTTTCTTTACATCCATCAGGTGCTGAGAATCTAAGTCACAGCCTAAAACAGGGCAAAGGGCCTGAATCAGACACATTCTTTTCCAATGAAATTAAGCAAAGAGCCAGAGGTGATGCACATTCATTTCCATTTGAAAACTGTTTTCTTCAGGCTTAACAAAGGGGTTGCATGAGACATAGACCTTTCTGATATTCAGGGCAACAGAACAATAGGTAAGCAAAAGGCCCAAAGCAGGGTATCTCCACTGAGACTTTCCTGGTCACACTGATATCTGAGTTTTCTGAGATACGGGCCATTCCATTCAGGTATCCAGTACATGGCCATGTCAAAGACCTTGGATTTGGTACATATCTTGGACACATAACCATGAGCCTATTCTAGAGAGTGGCCAGAATTCAGGAAGAAAACAGGGACTTAGGAAGGTATTAGGTGTTGCCCGTGCATAAGGCAAGCCACACTCCATTCATAAATTGGGCAGGATGAATGCTGGGAAGCTTTATACTAGACATGACACATCCATTGCTGCATTCTCTTTTCTCATGTCTACTACCACAGGCACAGTGGGATACACAGACATGGAAACACTCACCTCGTCAAACGACTTACCAGAAACAGTTCACTCCAAAACAAACAAACCGCCATTCCTACCTATTTTCAAACATGAGACAAACCACAAACCCACACCCACTCCCAAAAAGGCACCTCCTTCCCCAAGTAGGTGTGTGACTAACCAGAGTGTCCTCTGACTGGTGGCCATACTCTGTTCTTCCGAAATGGCCTGTCCTCTCTCAGATCTGTTTTCCTTGGCAAACTCTGTAAAGTTGTAAGGAAAAAATGGAGAGCTACTACCTGCTTTCTCAGGAAAGTTCCCTCTTCAGAGCTCTCCAGGCATTTGGTAATCCTCACTTCAGTAGGTACCAAGAATGACTGACTCTATCCTTGCTAAATCCAAACAAGTGAGCCCACTGGGACTGGGACTGAAACTGCCTCTGGGTGCCTGGCTCCTTGTATACAAAGTTCAGAGAGTTCCATCACCAAGGAAATGAGGTATGTCACATTCTTTGGAACTGAATGAGGTCACTGCCTTGGCAAATGTATATCTTATGATGTACAAAAACTGAAGAAATAATAATGTACCAGTGTCGAATACAAATGAATGACAAATTACATATCATGTCCCATAGGATTCTACTTGCATTGATGTTAGACTGCGTCAGTTACTGTAGAATAATTAGGATTTCTATGCACCATTCACTGAAGTTAGTTTTCAGTACTAGGAAACAAATATGTATTTCAGGTGGATGAATATTTCTGATTATAATCTTGTGAAAAGTGGATTATAAATCCACATACATGAACATGAATGAATTTAGAGAGTGTATATTAGACACATATATTTCATATTTTGAAAAATTTGGAGAGTATATCTATATCTATATCTACATCTATACACACACACACACACACACACACACACACACACAAACACTCACAGACATTAAAAAGTACCAATATAAATGCCAATCGAAATTCATCAGTAAATATATATCATCCACAAATGCAAAAATATTTATTTTACTGAACATGAGTTAATGTATAATGTTGTTCTACTAGGACGCTCTCCTATAGGTTGAATTTTCATTTCCAACAGCATTAAGGAGGAGTGAACACTTCTCACAATTTGTATCTGCCAAGACAGCCACCTCACAAAAATGTACGTGTGATACCTGGTAGGATTCTATATATGCATATGAATATACATGTGTGAATAGGCTACAGAAAAGGGAAACAAGAATTCACATATTTGTTAAGTTTAAATACACGTGGAGAATATTTCAATTAAAATTTGACTAGATTTATAACTCCTACCTTATATAATGCATATGTCAAATCCAACTATACAACATGTCTCCTCTGAAGTGCTTGTATTTCCATTGTGTTGGGTTAATTTTCTCCATTATATTAGGATGAATAGTCTGAGACTACTAGGTATGGGTTAGTGTCAGGGATTCAGTATTTCGAATGGAAAATTGGAAAATGAATCCAATGTGTATGTAAATATATGCTGCACAAATATCCTCCTGCTCTCTTCCAGAACAATGCCTTGACATTACCTTCACCCCAAGTAAGACACAATTAGAGGAGAAGAGTTACAAAATCAGTGAATACATATCTGGAATGGAAAATGCTCAGGACTTCACAACCTTGGAGGTGGTAGAGGAGTTTCCAAAACTAAGGGACAGGGTAAACACTCCACAATCATGGAGCTCTGCTGGCCTAAAAACTTTTTGAGAAACTGCCTCTGAGCTTCCACACTTGAAATATATGTTGTTTTCAGGAGATTTGGATTCCTCTGTAGTGAGACCATCAAAGCTGGGTCTGCATCTATGTGACCTGGAGGACATGGTTTCTTATTTTCCAATGAACAAGATGAAGCAGTGCTGAATCCTCTCTTTGTAGGTAAACTGAGGCCACTGGGGACTAAGTGTCTCCCCGTGTGGACTGTGATGCCATTTGGTCCTCCTCCAATTTGTGGTGTTTTTGCTGCTGCACTGTGAGTTTGGTATTTGTTTCATGAAATACTAGGAGCTAAACTGGGACACAGTGCTGGAGGGAGTTCTGTCACGTGTGGTGGGTCAGGGTCTGCAAGAGAATGCACCAACTAGGCTCCTATCTCTCACAGCTTGCCCCATTGCCCCCTTGTCCATATCAACCTGATTCTTAATTTTCCTCTGAAAACTCTCCATATAACAAGATGCCTTTACATATAAGGGTCTGCTGGCTGCACCATGTAAGTTACAAGCCATTTGGAATTCAATGGTAGATCCACATGGCCCTACCACGGATGTTTTATCAAACACCTCCCCACCACTGCTCTAGACCCACTACTCAGCAGGCTCCAACTTACTGGCATCTCTGTTCTACACCATTTTCATGAAACTCAGTAAATCAAGGCACTGTCTGGTATACTCATGATGAGCAACAGGACATCCAATATTTCTCCAGTGCCACCTGATCATAGGAATTTCAAAAATTTCATGGTATTTATCTAGCCATTTTTCAAGCTTGAAGTTGGAGGCACTGTTGGTTTCAGTTCATTCAGCAAACATTAAATGGTGAGGAAGCTCATTTCAATGAAATCTCTGGAGAACTCTCACAGGCACGGCTTCCCAAAGAGTGGACAAAAGGTCACATTAGGCCAGGCCCATTGAGGTCTACAATGTGAGGTCCATGTGTGTTTTGACTCTCAACTATGGCTGCCATTTCTTTAAGAATAAAATCATGTGATATCCTTGCTGAGATTTCCAGTCCTCTGTGGAAATCCACCCGGGGCCTAGGTCTCAGTTTCCAAGAGCGACTTTCATGTGTGGCCTCTTAAAATCCCAACAAAATTCATGGCAATGCTTCTCTGAGTTCAGTTCCAAAACCCAGTCTCTAAGGGGAATCACACCAGAGTTCAAGCCCACGTGGACCCAGTCATTTTTTCCAATGCAACACAAATGACCAAAATTAAAACCAAAACACTCCCACATGGCCTTCATCTTATTCCATATAGTCAATCATCTTAACCTCTGGCTGGAGGTTTCCATGAGGGGCGCAGCCCAAGACAGTGTCCAAAATCAGCTCGTTTGCCCCTCATTTGCCTAAAGTCAGGGTAGCCTGGACACCGTTTCTGTGAACCAGGAGTGAACAAATAAGCCTGCCGTTAATACTTCTTTGTTTCTCCAATTTGAGGCCTACTGATTTTAGGTATCGATTCTTTAGGTGATTTAGAGTCATGCGAAAACACAAGCACCTCTGCAGGGCTTTGAAGAACTCATTTGACCCAAAGAATCCCTATTCTCATTTGATGGAGTGCAGGAACCTAACAGAGGAAGGCAAGAGACTTCATCCACAATGAATGATATTTTTTGCCGTTTTGGTTTGGAAGCTCACATGGGATCATTCTTAAGATCAATCAGGTTCTGAGAATCTAAGTCACAGCCACACACAGGTCCACGAGGCTGATAAAGAGCCACAGGTGAGGCCCATTCATTTCCATCTGAAAACTGTTTTCTTCAGGCTTCACAAAGGGGTGGCCTGAGGCAAAGACCTTCCTGACATTCAGTGCAACACAACAATAAGTAAGCAAAAGGCCCAAAGCAGGGTTTCTGCACTGAGACTTTCCTGGTCACACTGATATCTGAGTTTTCTGAGATGCTCGCCATTCTCTTCAGCTATCCAGTACATGGCCATGTCACAGAGCTTGGAGGTGGTACATATTTTGGACACAAATCCATGAGCCTATTCTGGAGAGTGGCCAGAATTCAGGAAGAAACAACAACTTAGAAAGATAGCAGGTGTTGCACATCGATAAGACAAGCTGCAGTCCATTCATATATTGGGCAGGATGAATTATGGGAAGATTTATACTAGACAGGACACATCCATTAATGCATTCTCTTTTCTAATGTCTACAACAACGGACACAGTGGGATACACAGAAAGAGAAACACTCGCCGTGTCAAATGACTTACTAGAAACTGTCCACTCCAAACCAAAGAAACCGCCTTTCCTATCTATTCTCAGAACATGAGACAAAACAACAAACCCACACCCACTCCCACAAAGGCATCTCCTTCCCTCCAAGTATGTCTGTGACTATCCGGAGTGTCCTCTGACTGGTGGGCCATACTATGTTCCCCCGAAATGGCCTGTCTTCTCTCAGATCTTGTTTCTTTGACCAACTCTGTGAAGATGTCAGGAAAAAGTGGTTAGCCACTACCTGTTTTCTCAGGAAAGGTCCATCTTCAGAGCTCTCCTGGCATTTGGCCATCCTCACATCATTAGGTACCAAGAAAACTGACTCTGTCCTTGGTAAATCCAAACAAGTGAGCCCACTGGGACTGGGACTGGGACTGCCTCTGGGTGCCTGGCTTCTTGGATACCAAGTTCAGAGAGTTCCATCACCAAGGAAATGAGGTATGTCACATTCTTTGGAACTGAATGAGGTCACTGCCTTGGCAACCACTTTGTCCTAACAGTTGCTTCCAAGGGTAACATAAGATGGAGGTTGCCCCTACTTCCTGTGACACTTTCATAAGGTAGAATGTATATCACCATTGGCACCCGGGAACAGCTCTCCACTCAGCCCTGGTTTGGTCCATCTTCTGTACAATAAGAAGAGAGAGAGGCAGATTCAGACACATCCCTTCATCCTGACCAGGTTGTTTGCCATGGAAGATAACTTTTGCTCTCTCAGGTGCTTCATACCTGCCTACAACTTCTCCAGGTATCATTTGTGCGTGGACATTTGAGTTTCTCATCAGGTTGAAGGTCCCCAACTTTCCTGTATTGTAAGAACCACTCTGTCCCTGCTCTTCTGTAAAATGATTGAGGGAACAGTGTATACTTGGGGTTAAAAACAGGTTTGATTTGGATTACGAGTGATTCTGTGTGATGAATAATGGTATTGGGAACCTGCAATATTTACAAGAATATAGAGGTGAAATATAAGTAGGAAAACAGAAATCTAGGTATGATTTGAAGCCCAGAAGGGTTTTGCCCTTGATTGGGATACTTAGCTTTGAATGATGTTCTGCAAAGATGCCTCAGATAATTCGATATACAATGGCATAGGACCTTGTACATTGGATGATTGAATTTAGAAGAGAACATCCAGTCAAAAAGGGATATTCAGTAGGATTAGGAAGATAGTCGGTAGGTTTAGGAAGAAGAGTGAGTATAGGATTTGGACCAAAAGTTCTTTAGCAATAGACTTTCGGTTGTTGAGGGAATGTAAATGTCAGCACATATGAAGAGTCAGTCACTATGTTGAACTGGGGAAAATATGTAGAAAAGCAGATATCAATAGAAACATTACGAAATCAGGCAAAGTATAAAGTGAGTGATAGAATTAGACATTTTCAACAGGGTTGAGTTTGAATATATAAATTAGGAAAAAAAACAAATATGTAGTCACCAATAGGATTGACAATTGACAGCATTAGGCAACCTGGACATGGATGTTTTTAGAAATCCATGTTCACTTTCCATTTAGCCTTTGGTACAATCATAAGTGTGACCTTTCCATTTTTTGTCCAGAATATTACTGTGATAATGAGATGACATGAGTATTTCTTTCACCATTTCTGGGAGCAATATATTGAAGATGTAAAATGAGAATCGGGGTACAAAGTGGTCTACCCTGTTTCTAGGAACATAGAGAAAAAGCATGAATAGACCATACTGTGAATAAATAATATAAATTTTGAACTTTAAATAATGAATTGAACTGATATCTGAAAAATTAAAGGAAATCTTATATTGATATACAATCATTCATTCCAACCAGGTATATATGTAATGGAAATATTTGTGTTTAGGTTTATCATGAAGAGTGTGTGAGTTTTGCTTCAAAATGATTATGGAAATTCAAAATAATATGTTTGGAAAGAAGTCTCATGAAAAGACCAGTCAAGAAACCCTGACAATACATGTGTTCTGAAGCAAGAAGTGGTGAAAGTTGAAACAAATGCTTATTAATTTGTGAACTTGTGGATGAAATGTATATCCTGTGATGTGCAAAAACTGAAGAAACAATAATGTACCAGTGTCGAATACAAATGAATGACAAATTACATATCATGTCCCATAGGAGTCTACTTGCATTGATGTTAGACTGGGTCAGTTACTGTAGAATAATTAGGATTTGTATGCACCATTCACTGAAGTTCGTTTTCAGTACTAGGAAACAAATATGTATTTCAGGTGGATGAATATTTCTGATTATAATCTTGTGAAAAGTGGATTATAAATCCACATACATGAACATGAATGAATTTAGAGAGTGTATATTAGACACATATATTTCATATTTTGAAAAATTTGGAGAGTATATCTATATCTATATCTACATCTATACACACACACACACACACACACACACACAACACTCACAGACATTAAAAAGTACCAATATAAATGCCAATCGAAATTCATCAGTAAATATATATCATCCACAAATGCAAAAATATTTATTTTACTGAACATGAGTTAATGTATAATGTTGTTCTACTAGGACGCTCTCCTATAGGTTGAATTTTCATTTCCAACAGCATTAAGGAGGAGTGAACACTTCTCACAATTTGTATCTGCCAAGACAGCCACCTCACAAAAATGTACGTGTGATACCTGGTAGGATTCTATATATGCATATAAATATACATGTGTGAATAGGCTACAGAAAAGGGAAACAAGAATTCACATATTTGTTAAGTTTAAAAACACGTGGAGAATATTTCAATTAAAATTTGACTAGATTTATAACTCCTACCTTATATAATGCATATGTCAAGTCCAACTATACAACATGTCTCCTCAGAAGTGCTTGTATTTCCATTGTGTGGGGTTAATTTTCTCCATTATATTAGGATGAATAGTCTGAGACTACTAGGTATGGGTTAGTGTCAGGGATTCAGTATTTCGAATGGAAAATTGGAAAATGAATCCAATGTGTATCTAAATATATGCTGCACAAATATCCTCCTGCTCTCATCCAGAACAATGCCTTGACATTACCTTCACCCCAAGTAAGACACAATTAGAGGAGAAGAGTTACAAAATCAGTGAATACATATCTGGAATGGAAAATGCTCAGGAGTTCACAACCTTGGAGGTGGTAGAGGAGTTTCCAAAACTAAGGGACAGGGTAAACACTCCACAAACATGGAGCTCTGCTGGCCTAAAAACTTTTTGAGAAACTGCCTCTGAGCTTCCACACTTGAAATATATGTTGTTTTCAGGAGATTTGGATTCCTCTGTAGTGAGACCATCAAAGCTGGGTCTGCATCTATGTGACCTGGAGGACATGGTTTCTTATTTTCCAATGAACAAGATGAAGCAGTGCTGAATCCTCTCTTTGTAGGTAAACTGAGGCCACTGGGGACTAAGTGTCTCCCCGTGTGGACTGTGATGCCATTTGGTCCTCCTCCAATTTGTGGTGTTTTTGCTGCTGCACTGTGAGTTTGGTATTTGTTTCACGAAATACTAGGAGCTAAACTGGGACACAGTGCTGGAGGGAGTTCTGTCACGTGTGGTGGGTCAGGGTCTGCAAGAGAATGCACCAACTAGGCTCCTATCTCTCACAGCTTGCCCCATTGCCCCCTTGTCCATATCAACCTGATTCTTAATTTTCCTCTGAAAACTCTCCATATAACAAGATGCCTTTATATATAAGGGTCTGCTGGCTGCACCATGTAAGTTACAAGCCATTTGGAATTCAATGGTAGATCCACATGGCCCTACCACGGATGTTTTATCAAACACCTCCCCACCACTGCTCTAGACCCACTACTCAGCAGGCTCCAACTTACTGGCATCTCTGTTCTACACCATTTTCATGAAACTCAGTAAATCAAGGCACTGTCTGGTATACTCATGATGAGCAACAGGACATCCAATGTTTCTCCAGTGCCACCTGGTCATAGGAATTTCAAAAATTTCATGGTATTTATCTAGCCATTTTTCAAGCATGAAGTTGGAGGCACTGTGGGTTTCAGTTCATTCAGCAAACATTAAATGATGAGGAAGCTCATTTCAATGAAATCTCTGGAGAACTCTCACAGGCACGGCTTCCCAAAGAGTGGACAAAAGGTCACATTAGGCCAGGCCCATTGAGGTCTACAATGTGAGGTCCATGTGTGTTTTGACTCTCAACTATGGCTGCCATTTCTTTAAGAATAAAATCATGTGATATCCTTGCTGAGATTCCCAGGCCTCTGTGGAAATCCACCCGGGGCCTAGGTCTCAGTTTCCAAGAGCGACTTTCATGCGTGGCCTCTTAAAATCCCAACAAAATTCATGGCAATGCTTCTCTGAGTTCAGTTCCAAAACCCAGTCTCTAAGGGGAATCACACCAGAGTTCAAGCCCACGTGGACCCAGTCATTTTTTCCAATGCCACACAAATGACCAAAATTAAAACCAAAACACTCCCACATGGCCCTCATCTTATTCCATATAGTCAATCATCTTAACCTCTGACTGGAGGTTTCCATGAGTGGCGCAGCCCAAGACAGTGTCCAAAATCAGCTAGTTTGCCCCTCATTTGCCTAAAGTCAGGGTAGCCTGGACACCGTTTCTGTGAACCAGGAGTGAACAAATAAACCTGCCGTTAATACTTCTGTGTTTCTCCAATTTGAGGCCTACTGATTTTAGGTATCGATTCTTTAGGTGATTTAGAGTCATGCGAAAACACAAGCACCTCTGCAGGGCTTTGAAGAACTCATTTGACCCAAAGAATCCCTATTCTCATTTGATGGAGTGCAGGAACCTAACAGAGGAAGGCAAGAGACTTCATCCACAATGAATGAAATTTTTTGCCATTTTGGTTTGGAAGCTCACATGGGATCATTCTTAAGATCCATCAGGTGCTGAGAATCTAAGTCACAGCCAAAAACAGGTCCAAGAGGCTGATAAAGACACATCCCTTTCCAAAGCAATTAAGCAAAGAGCCACAGGTGAGGCCCATTCATTTCCATTTGAAAACTGTTTTCTTCAGGCTTCACAAAGGGGTGGCCTGAGGCAAAGACCTTCCTGACATTCAGTGCAACACAACAATAAGTAAGCAAAAGGCCCAAAGCAGGGTTTCTGCACTGAGACTTTCCTGGTCACACTGATATCTGAGTTTTCTGAGATGCTCGCCATTCTCTTCAGCTATCCAGTACATGGCCATGTCACAGAGCTTGGAGGTGGTACATATTTTGGACACAAATCCATGAGCCTATTCTGGAGAGTGGCCAGAATTCAGGAAGAAAACAACAACTTAGAAAGATAGCAGGTGTTGCACATCGATAAGACAAGCTGCAGTCCATTCATATATTGGGCAGGATGAATTATGGGAAGATTTATACTAGACAGGACACATCCATTAATGCATTCTCTTTTCTAATGTCTACAACAACGGACACAGTGGGATACACAGAAACAGAAACACTCGCCGTGTCAAATGACTTACTAGAAACTGTCCACTCCAAACCAAACAAACCGCCTTTCCTATCTATTCTCAGAACATGAGACAAAACAACAAACCCACACCCACTCCCACAAAGGCACCTCCTTCCCCCAAGTAGGTCTGTGACTATCCGAAGTGTCCTCTGACTGGGGGGCCATACTATGTTCCCCCGAAATGGCCTGTCTTCCCTCAGATCTTGTTTCCTTGACCAACTCTGTGAAGATGTCAGGAAAAAGTGGTTAGCCACTACCTGTTTTCTCAGGAAAGGTCCATCTTCAGAGCTCTCCTGGCATTTGGCCATCCTCACATCATTAGGTACCAAGAAAACTGACTCTGTCCTTGGTAAATCCAAACAAGTGAGCCCACTGGGACTGGGACTGGGACTGCCTCTGGGTGCCTGGCTTCTTGGATACCAAGTTCAGAGAGTTCCATCACCAAGGAAATGAGGTATGTCACATTCTTTGGAACTGAATGAGGTCACTGCCTTGGCAACCACTTTGTCCTAACAGTTGCTTCCAAGGGTAACATAAGATGGAGGTTGCCCCTACTTCCTGTGACACTTTCATAAGGTAGAATGTATATCAACCATTGGCACCCGGGAACAGCTCTCCACTCAGGCCTGGTTTGGTCCATCTTCTCTACAATAAGAAGAGAGAGATTCAGATTCAGACACATCCCTTCATCCTGACCAGGTTGTTTGCCATGGAAGATGACTTTTGCTCTCTCAGGTGCTTCATACCTGCCTACAACTTCTCCAGGTATCATTTGTGCATGGACATTTGAGGTTCTCATCAGGTGGAAGGTCCCCAACTTTCCTGTATTGTAAGAATCACTCTGTCCCTGCTCTTCTGTAAAATGATTGAGGGAACAGTGTATACTTGGGGTTAAAAACAGGTTTGATTTGGATTACGAGTGATTCTGTGTGATGAATAATGGTATTGGGAACCTGCAATATTTACAAGAATATAGAGGTGAAATATAAGTAGGAAAACAGAAATCTAGGTATGATTTGAAGCCCAGAAGGGTTTTGCCCTTGATTGGGATACTTAGCTTTGAATGATGTCCTGCAAAGATGCCTCAGATAATTCGATATACAATGGCATAGGACCTTGTACATTGGATGATTGAATTTAGAAGAGAACATCCAGTCAAAAAGGGATATTCAGTAGGATTAGGAAGATAGTCGGTAGGTTTAGGAAGAAGAGTGAGTATAGGATTTGGACCAAAAGTTCTTTAGCAATAGACTTTCGGTTGTTGAGTGAATGTAAATGTCAGCACATATGAAGAGTCAGTCACTATGTTGAACTGGGGAAAATATGTAGAAAAGCAGATATCAATAGAAACATTACGAAATCAGGCAAAGTATACAGTGAGTGATAGAATTAGACATTTTCAACAGGGTTGAGTTTGAATATATAAATTAGGAAAAAAAACAAATATGTAGTCACCAATAGGATTGACAATTGACAGCATTAGGCAACCTGGACATGGATGTTTTTAGAAATCCATGTTCACTTTCCATTTAGGCTTTGGTACAATCATAAGTGTGACCTTTCCATTTTTTGTCCAGAATATTACTGTGATAATGAGATGACATGAGTATTTCTTTCACCATTTCTGGGAGCAATATATTGAAGATGTAAAATGAGAATAGGGGGTACAAAGTGGTCTACCCTGTTTCTAGGAACATAGAGAAAAAGCATGAATAGACCATACTGTGAATAAATAATATAACTTTTTTGAACTTTAAATAATGAATTGAACTGATATCTGAAAAATTAAAGGAAATCTTATATTGATATACAATCATTCATTCCAACCAGGTATATATGTAATGGAAATATTTGTGTTTAGGTTTATCATGAAGAGTGTGTGAGTTTTGCTTCAAAATGATTATGGAAATTCAAAATAATGTGTTTGGAAAGAAGTCTCATGAAAAGACCAGTCAAGAAACCCTGACAATACATGTGTTCTGAAGCAAGAAGTGGTGAAAGTTGAAACAAATGCTTATAAATTTGTGAACTTCTGGATGAAATGTATATCCTGTGATGTGCAAAAACTGAAGAAACAATAATGTACCAGTGTCGAATACAAATGAATGACAAATTACATATCATGTCCCATAGGAGTCTACTTGCATTGATGTTAGACTGGGTCAGTTACTGTAGAATAATTAGGATTTATATGCACCATTCACTGAAGTTCGTTTTCAGTACTAGGAAACAAATATGTATTTCAGGTGGATGAATATTTCTGATTATAATCTTGTGAAAAGTGGATTATAAATCCACATACATGAACATGAATGAATTTAGAGAGTGTATATTAGACACATATATTTCATATTTTGAAAAATTTGGAGAGTATATCTATATCTATATCTACATCTATACACACACACACACACACACACACACAACACTCACAGACATTAAAAAGTACCAATATAAATGCCAATCGAAATTCATCAGTAAATATATATCATCCACAAATGCAAAAATATTTATTTTACTGAACATGAGTTAATGTATAATGTTGTTCTACTAGGACTCTCTCCTATAGGTTGAATTTTCATTTCCAACAGCATTAAGGAGGAGTGAACACTTCTCACAATTTGTATCTGCCAAGACAGCCACCTCACAAAAATGTACGTGTGATACCTGGTAGGATTCTATATATGCATATAAATATACATGTGTGAATAGGCTACAGAAAAGGGAAACAAGAATTCACATATTTGTTAAGTTTAAAAACACGTGGAGAATATTTCAATTAAAATTTGACTAGATTTATAACTCCTACCTTATATAATGCATATGTCAAGTCCAACTATACAACATGTCTCCTCAGAAGTGCTTGTATTTCCATTGTGTGGGGTTAATTTTCTCCATTATATTAGGATGAATAGTCTGAGACTACTAGGTATGGGTTAGTGTCAGGGATTCAGTATTTCGAATGGAAAATTGGAAAATGAATCCAATGTGTATGTAAATATATGCTGCACAAATATCCTCCTGCTCTCATCCAGAACAATGCCTTGACATTACCTTCACCCCAAGTAAGACACAATTAGAGGAGAAGAGTTACAAAATCAGTGAATACATATCTGGAATGGAAAATGCTCAGGAGTTCACAACCTTGGAGGTGGTAGAGGAGTTTCCAAAACTAAGGGACAGGGTAAACACTCCACAAACATGGAGCTCTGCTGGCCTAAAAACTTTTTGAGAAACTGCCTCTGAGCTTCCACACTTGAAATATATGTTGTTTTCAGGAGATTTGGATTCCTCTGTAGTGAGACCATCAAAGCTGGGTCTGCATCTATGTGACCTGGAGGACATGGTTTCTTATTTTCCAATGAACAAGATGAAGCAGTGCTGAATCCTCTCTTTGTAGGTAAACTGAGGCCACTGGGGACTAAGTGTCTCCCCGTGTGGACTGTGATGCCATTTGGTCCTCCTCCAATTTGTGGTGTTTTTGCTGCTGCACTGTGAGTTTGGTATTTGTTTCACGAAATACTAGGAGCTAAACTGGGACACAGTGCTGGAGGGAGTTCTGTCACGTGTGGTGGGTCAGGGTCTGCAAGAGAATGCACCAACTAGGCTCCTATCTCTCACAGCTTGCCCCATTGCCCCCTTGTCCATATCAACCTGATTCTTAATTTTCCTCTGAAAACTCTCCATATAACAAGATGCCTTTACATATAAGGGTCTGCTGGCTGCACCATGTAAGTTACAAGCCATTTGGAATTCAATGGTAGATCCACATGGCCCTACCACGGATGTTTTATCAAACACCTCCCCACCACTGCTCTAGACCCACTACTCAGCAGGCTCCAACTTACTGGCATCTCTGTTCTACACCATTTTCATGAAACTCAGTAAATCAAGGCACTGTCTGGTATACTCATGATGAGCAACAGGACATCCAATGTTTCTCCAGTGCCACCTGGTCATAGGAATTTCAAAAATTTCATGGTATTTATCTAGCCATTTTTCAAGCATGAAGTTGGAGGCACTGTGGGTTTCAGTTCATTCAGCAAACATTAAATGATGAGGAAGCTCATTTCAATGAAATCTCTGGAGAACTCTCACAGGCACGGCTTCCCAAAGAGTGGACAAAAGGTCACATTAGGCCAGGCCCATTGAGGTCTACAATGTGAGGTCCATGTGTGTTTTGACTCTCAACTATGGCTGCCATTTCTTTAAGAATAAAATCATGTGATATCCTTGCTGAGATTCCCAGGCCTCTGTGGAAATCCACCCGGGGCCTAGGTCTCAGTTTCCAAGAGCGACTTTCATGCGTGGCCTCTTAAAATCCCAACAAAATTCATGGCAATGCTTCTCTGAGTTCAGTACCAAAACCCAGTCTCTAAGGGGAATCACACCAGAGTTCAAGCCCACGTGGACCCAGTCATTTTTTCCAATGCCACACAAATGACCAAAATTAAAACCAAAACACTCCCACATGGCGTTCATCTTATTCCATATAGTCAATCATCTTAACCTCTGGCTGGAGGTTTCCATGAGTGGCGCAGCCCAAGACAGTGTCCAAAATCAGCTAGTTTGCCCCTCATTTGCCTAAAGTCAGGGTAGCCTGGACACCGTTTCTGTGAACCAGGAGTGAACAAATAAGCCTGCCGTTAATACTTCTGTGTTTCTCCAATTTGAGGCCTACTGATTTTAGGTATCGATTCTTTAGGTGATTTAGAGTCATGCGAAAACACAAGCACCTCTGCAGGGCTTTGAAGAACTCATTTGACCCAAAGAATCCCTATTCTCATTTGATGGATTGCAGGAACCTAACAGAGGAAGGCAAGAGACTTCATCCACAATGAATGAAATTTTTTGCCATTTTGGTTTGGAAACTCACATGGGATCATTCTTAAGATCCATCAGGTGCTGAGAATCTAAGTCACAGCCAAAAACAGGTCCAAGAGGCTGATAAAGACACATCCCTTTCCAAAGCAATTAAGCAAAGAGCCACAGGTGAGGCCCATTCATTTCCATTTGAAAACTGTTTTCTTCAGGCTTCACAAAGGGGTGGCCTGAGGCAAAGACCTTCCTGACATTCAGTGCAACACAACAATAAGTAAGCAAAAGGCCCAAAGCAGGGTTTCTGCACTGAGACTTTCCTGGTCACACTGATATCTGAGTTTTCTGAGATGCTCGCCATTCTCTTCAGCTATCCAGTACATGGCCATGTCACAGAGCTTGGAGGTGGTACATATTTTGGACACAAATCCATGAGCCTATTCTGGAGAGTGGCCAGAATTCAGGAAGAAAACAACAACTTAGAAAGATAGCAGGTGTTGCAAATTGATAATACAAGCTGCAGTCCATTCATATATTGGGCAGGATGAATTATGGGAAGATTTATACTAGACAGGACACATCCATTAATGCATTCTCTTTTCTAATGTCTACAACAACGGACACAGTGGGATACACAGAAACAGAAACACTCGCCGTGTCAAATGACTTACTAGAAACTGTCCACTCCAAACCAAACAAACCGCCTTTCCTATCTATTCTCAGAACATGAGACAAAACAACAAACCCACACCCACTCCCACAAAGGCACCTCCTTCCCCCAAGTAGGTCTGTGACTATCCGAAGTGTCCTCTGACTGGGGGGCCATACTATGTTCCCCCGAAATGGCCTGTCTTCCCTCAGATCTTGTTTCCTTGACCAACTCTGTGAAGATGTCAGGAAAAAGTGGTTAGCCACTACCTGTTTTCTCAGGAAAGGTCCATCTTCAGAGCTCTCCTGGCATTTGGCCATCCTCACATCATTAGGTACCAAGAAAACTGACTCTGTCCTTGGTAAATCCAAACAAGTGAGCCCACTGGGACTGGGACTGGGACTGCCTCTGGGTGCCTGGCTTCTTGGATACCAAGTTCAGAGAGTTCCATCACCAAGGAAATGAGGTATGTCACATTCTTTGGAACTGAATGAGGTCACTGCCTTGGCAACCACTTTGTCCTAACATTTGCTTCCAAGGGTAACATAAGATGGAGGTTGCCCCTACTTTCTGTGACACTTTCATAAGGTAGAATGTATATCAACCATTGGCACCCGGGAACAGCTCTCCACTCAGGCCTGGTTTGGTCCATCTTCTCTACAATAAGAAGAAAGAGATTCAGATTCAGACACATCCCTTCATCCTGACCAGGTTGTTTGCCATGGAAGATGACTTTTGCTCTCTCAGGTGCTTCATACCTGCCTACAACTTCTCCAGGTATCATTTGTGCATGGACATTTGAGGTTCTCATCAGGTGGAAGGTCCCCAACTTTCCTGTATTGTAAGAACCACTCTGTCCCTGCTCTTCTGTAAAATGATTGAGGGAACAGTGTATACTTGGGGTTAAAAACAGGTTTGATTTGGGTTACGAGTGATTCTGTGTGATGAATAATGGTATTGGGAACCTGCAATATTTACAAGAGTATAGAGGTGAAATATAAGTAGGAAAACAGAAATCTAGGTATGATTTGAAGCCCAGAAGTGTTTTGCCCTTGATTGGGATACTTAGCTTTGAATTATGTTCTGCAAAGATGCCTCAGATAATTCGATATACAATGGCATAGGACCTTGTACATTGAATGATTGAATTTAGAAGAGAACATCCAGTCAAAAAGGGATATTCAGTAGGATTAGGAAGATAGTCTGTAGGTTTAGGAAGAAGAGTGAGTATAGGATTTGGACCAAAAGTTCTTTAGCAATAGACTTTCGGTTGTTGAGTGAATGTAAATGTCAGCACATATGAAGAGTCAGTCACTATGTTGAACTGGGGAAAATATGTAGAAAAGCAGATATCAATAGAAACATTACGAAATCAGGCAAACTATAAAGTGAGTGATAGAATTAGACATTTTCAACAGGGTTGAGTTTGAATATATAAATTAGGAAAAAAACAAATATGTAGTCACCAATAGGATTGACAATTGACAGCATTAGGCAACCTGGACATGGATGTTTTTAGAAATCCATGTTCAATTTCCATTTAGGCTTTGGTACAATCATAAGTGTGACCTTTCCATTTTTTGTCCAAAATATTACTGTGATAATGAGGTGACATGAGTATTTCTTTCACCATTTCTGGGAGCAATATATTGAAGATGTAAAATGAGAATCGGGGGTACAAAGAGGTGTACCCTGTTTCTAGGAACATAGAGAAAAGCATGAATAGACCATACTGTGAATAAATAATATAACTTTTTTGAACTTTAAATAATGAATTGAACTGATATCTGAAAAATTAAAGGAAATCGTATATTGATATACAATCATTCATTCCAACCAGGTATATATGTAATGGAAATATTTGTGTTTAGGTTTATCATGAAGAGTGTGTGAGTTTTGCTTCAAAATGATTATGGAAATTCAAAATAATGTGTTTGGAAAGAAGTCTCATGAAAAGACCAGTCAAGAAACCCTGACAATACATGTGTTCTGAAGCAAGAAGTGGTGAAAGTTGAAACAAATGCTTATTAATTTGTGAACTTGTGGATGAAATGTATATCCTGTGATGTGCAAAAACTGAAGAAACAATAATGTACCAGTGTCGAATACAAATGAATGACAAATTACATATCATGTCCCATAGGAGTCTACTTGCATTGATGTTAGACTGGGTCAGTTACTGTAGAATAATTAGGATTTGTATGCACCATTCACTGAAGTTAGTTTTCAGTACTAGGAAACAAATATGTATTTCAGGTGGATGAATATTTCTGATTATAATCTTGTGAAAAGTGGATTATAAATCCACATACATGAACATGAATGAATTTAGAGTGTGTATATTAGACACATATATTTCATATTTTGAAAAATTTGGAGAGTATATCTATATCTATATCTATATCTATATCTATCTATATATATATATATATATATATATATATATATATATATATATATATACACACCCACACACAGACACAACACTCACAGACATTAAAAAGTACCAATATAAATTCCAATCGAAATTCATCAGTAAATATGTATCATCCACAAATGCAAAAATATTTATTTTACTGAACATGAGTTAATGTATAATGTTGTTCTACTAGGACGCTCTCCTATAGGTTGAATTTTCATTTCCAACAGCATTTAGGAGGAGTGAACTCTTCTCACAATTTGTATCTGCCAAGACAGCCATCTCACAAAAATGTACGTGTGATACCTGGTAGGATTCTATATATGCATATAAATATACATGTGTGAATAGGCTACAGAAAAGGGAAACAAGAATTCACATATTTGTTAAGTTTAAAAACACATGGAGAGTATTTCAATTAAAATTTGACTAGATTTATAACTCCTACCTTATATAATGCAAATGTCAAGTCCAACTATACAACATGTCTCTGGAGAACCTTTGGATGTCCTGTTGTTTATCATGAGTATACTAGACAGTGCCTTGATTGACTGTGTTTCATGAAAATGATCTAGAACAGACATGCCAGTAAGTTGGTGCCTGCTGAGTAGTGTGCCTAGAGCAGTGGTGTGTATATGTGTCATAATACATCTCTGATGTGGCCATATGGATTTGCCATTGGCTTCCAAATGGCTTGTGACAGACATGGTGAGGCCAGCAGACACTAATATGTAAGGGCGTCTTGTTATATGGAGAGGTTTCATGGCAATGTTAAGAATCAGGTTGCAATAGACAAGGGAAAAAGCTATGTGGGATAGAAGCCTGGTTGGTGCATTCTCCTGCAGACCCTGACCCACCACATGTGGCAGAACTCCATCCAGCACTGTGTCCCTTTTGAACTCCTTGTATTTCGTGAAGCAAATACCAAACTCCCAATGCAGGAGAAAGAAAAACCATCAAAAAGTGGAGGATGACCAAATGGCTTCACAGCCCAGATGGGGAGAGACTTAGCACGCACTGGTCACATTTTACTTAAAAGAGAGAATTCACCACTGCTGCCTCATGTTCATTAGAAAATAAGAAACCATGTCCTCCAGGTCACATAGAATCAGACCCAGCTTTGATGGTCTCACGACAAAGGAAGCTAAAGCTCCTGAAAACAACATATATTTCAAGTGCCCAACCTCAGAGGCAGTTTATCAAGAAGTCCTTTAGGCCAGCAGAGCTCCATGTTTGTGGAGTTTTTAACCTGTCCCTTACTTATGGAAACTTCTCTACCACATCCAAGGTTGTGAACTCATGAGCATTTTCCATTCCAGTTATATATTCACAGATTTTATAACTCTTCTCCACGAATTGTGTCTTACTTGGGGCGAAGGTAATGTCAAGGCATTGTTCTGGATGAGAGAGGGAAAATATTTTGTGTAGCACATATTTGATAGACATTGGATTTCTTTTTCCTATTTTCCATTCAAAATACTGAATCCCTGACACTAACACATACCCTACTAGACTCTGACTACTAATCCTAATATGATGGAGAAAAATAACCCAAATAGAACAGAAATACAAGCAGGTCAGAGGAGGCATGGTGTATTTTTGAACTTTTCTTTTGCATAATAAATGGTAGGTGTTATAAATCTAGTGAATTTTTATTTGGAATAGTTTTTCATGTGTTTTTAAAATTAACAAATATGTGAATCCCTGCCTCCCTTTCTTTGTAGCCTATACAGCACATGTATTTTTATATGTACATATAGAATCCTACCTGGTATCACACGTACATTTTTGTGAGGTTGCTGACTCGGCAGATATAAATTGTGTGAAGAGACTACCCCTCTTAAACGCTGTTGGAACTAAAAATTCAACCTATGGGTGAGCTTCCTAGTACAACAACATTATACATAATTCCATGTTCAGTAAAGTATATATTTTTGCATCAGTAGATGTTATATATTTCATTATAAATTTCATTTGGCATATATTGCTACTTTTTTATGTTTCTCTGTGTGTTTTTTTGATATATATATATATATATATATATATATATATATATATATACTCTCCTGATTTATCAAAACATGAAATATATGTGTCTTATATACACTCTCTACATTCATACATTCATTCAT
>NW_027516470.1:0-58618 GCF_048772815.1 Callospermophilus lateralis
ACAGAGTGAAACCTAAAAATTCAAACTGTTCCTGCAAACGAATGCTTCAACCTAGGAGAACGAAACTTGGGCATCCAATTTTAATTGGTGCACTGCTCATTACTTGAAAGTATCATGAAGGTCGGAAGAAAAAATATATGATGAGATTTCAGGAGACTGTAGTTTTTTGGCAGCCTAACAACGCCTTTCATTGAATGTGTTATTCGCCAGTCTCTGCTTAAGGCTACATCAAGAGGAAACAAACCTTAGGGATAGAACGTAGAACTACTTTATTGTGTCATGTTTCAAGTAGCTAGCACAAACCGTGTTTGATTTAAAGTTCTAAATGCATCTGTCAATATAGGAGAAAACAGAGTGAAACCTAAAAATTCAAACTGTTCCTGCAAACGAATGCTTCAACCTAGAAGAACAAAACTTGGGCATCCAAGTGAGAATGGTGTACTGATCATTACTTGAATGTATCATGAAGATTGGATGAAAAAATATATGTTGAGATTTCAGAAGACTCTAGTTTTTGGAAGTTTGGCAACCCCTTTCAATACAAGTGTTATTCGCCAGTCCCTGCATTAGGCTACATCAAGAGGAAACAAACCTTAGAGATAGAACGTAGAACTACTTTATTGTGTAAAGTTTCAAGAAGCTAGCACAAACCGTGTTTGATTTAGAGTTCTAGCTGCATCTGTCAATATAGGAGAAAACAGAGTGAAACCTAGAAATTCAAACTGTTACTGCAAACGAATGCATCAACCTAGGAGAACGAAACTTGGGCATCCAACTTTGATCGGTGTACTGCTCATTAGTTGAAAGTATCATTAAGGTCGGAAAAAAAATATGTGTTGAGATTTCAGGAGGCTCTAGTTTTTTGGCAGCCTAACAACGCCTTTCATTGAAAGTGTTATTCGCCAGTCTGTGCTGAAGGCTACATCAAGAGGAAACAAACCTTAGGGATAGAATGTAGAACTACTTTATTGTGTCAAGTTTCAAGAAGCTAGCCCAAACCGTGTATGATTTAGAGTTTGAACTACATTTGTCAATATAGGAGAAAACAGAGTGAAACCTAAAAATTCAAACTGTTCCTGCAAACGAATGCTTCAACGTAGGAGAATGAAACTTGAGCATCCAAGTGGGATTGGTGTACTGATCATTACTCGAAAGTATCATGAAGATTGGAAAAAAAAATATATGTTGAGATATCAGAAGACTCTAGTTTTGGGAAGTTTGGCAACCCCTTTCAATAAAAGTGTTATTCGCCAGTCCCTGCATTAGGCTACATCAAGAGGAAACAAACCTTAGAGATACAACGTAGAACTACAGTATTTTTTCAAGTTTCAAGAAGCTAGCACAAACCGTGTTTGATTTAGAGTTCTAGCTGCATCTGTCAATATAGGAGAAAACAGAGTGAAACCTAGAAATTCAAACTGTTACTGCAAACGAATGCATCAACCTAGGAGAACGAAACTTGGGCATCCAAGTTTGATTGGTGTACTACTCATTACTTGAAAGTATCATTAAGGTCGGAAAAAAAATATGTGTTGAGATTTCAGGAGACTCTAGTTTTTTGGCAGCCTAACAACGCCTTTCATTGAATGTGTTATTCGCCAGTTTCTGCTTAAGGCTACATCAAGAGGAAACAAACCTTAGGGATAGAACGTAGAACTACTTTATTGTGTCATGTTTCAAGTAGCTAGCACAAACCGTGTTTGATTTAAAGTTCTAACTGCATCTGTCAATATAGGAGAAAACAGAGTGAAACCTAAAAATTCAAACTGTTCCTGCAAACGAATGCTTCAACCTAGAAGAACAAAACTTGGGCATCCAAGTGGGAATGGTGTACTGATCATTACTTGAATGTATCATGAAGATTGGATGAAAAAATATATGTTGAGATTTCAGGAGACTCTAGTTTTTTGAAAGTTTGGCAACCCCTTTCAATATAAGTGTTATTCGCCAGTCCCTGCATTAGGCTACATCAAGAGGAAACAAACCTTAGAGATAGAACGTAGAACTACTTTATTGTGTCAAGTTTCAAGAAGCTAGCACAAACAGTGTTTGATTTAGAGTTCTAGTTGCATCTGTCAATATAGGAGAAAACAGAGTGAAACCTAGAAATTCAAACTCTTACTGCAAAAGAATGCATCAACCTAGGAGAACGAAACTTGAGCATCCAAGTTTGATTGGTGTACTGCTCATTACTTGAAAGTATCATTAAGGTCGGAAAAAAATATGTGTTGAGATTTCAGGAGACTCTAGTTTTTTGGCAGCCTAACAACGCCTTTCATTGAATGTGTTATTCGCCAGTCTCTGCTTAAGGCTACATCAAGAGGAAACAAACCTTAGGGATAGAACGTAGAACTACTTTATTGTGTCATGTTTCAAGTAGCTAGCACAAACCGTGTTTGATTTAAAGTTCTAACTGCATCTGTCAATATAGGAGAAAAACAGAGTGAAACCTAAAAATTCAAACTGTTCCTGCAAACGAATGGTTCAACCTAGAAGAACAAAACTTGGGCATCCAAGTGGGAATGGTGTACTGATCATTACTTGAATGTATCATGAAGATTGGATGAAAAAATATATGTTGAGATTTCAGGAGACTCTAGTTTTTTGAAAGTTTGGCAACCCCTTTCAATATAAGTGTTATTCGCCAGTCCCTGCTTTAGGCTACATCAAGATTAAACAAACCTTAGAGATAGAACATAGAACTACTTTATTGTGTCAACTTTCAAGAAGCTAGCACAAACCGTGTTTGATTTAGAGTTCTAGCTGCATCTGTCAATATAGGAGAAAACAGAGTGAAACCTAGAAATTCAAACTGTTACTGCAAACGAATGCATCAACCTAGGAGAACGAAACTTGGGCAATCCAAGTTTGATTGGTGTACTACTCATTACTTGAAAGTATCATGAAGGTCGGAAGAAAAAATATATGATGAGATTTCAGGAGACTGTAGTTTTTTGGCAGCCTATCAACGCCTTTCATTGAAAGTGTTATTCGCCAGTCTGTGCTGAAGGCTACATCAAGAGGAAACAAACCTTAGGGATAGAATGTAGAACTACTTTATTGTGTCAAGTTTCAAGAAGCTAGCCCAAACCGTGTATGATTTAGAGTTTGAACTACATTTGTCAATATAGGAGAAAACAGAGTGAAACCTAATAATTCAAACTGTTACTGCAAACGAATGCTTCAAGGTAGGAGAATGAAACTTGAGCATCCAAGTGGGAGTGGTGTACTGATCATTACTTGAAAGTGACATGAAGATTGGATGAAAAAATATATGTTGAGATTTCAGAAGACTCTAGTTTTTGGAAGTTTGGCAACCCCTTTCAATAAAAGTGTTATTCGCCAGTCCCTGCATTAGGCTACATGAAGAGGAAACAAACCTTAGAGATAGAACGTAGAACTACAGTATTTTGTCACGATTCAAGAAGCTAGCACAAACCGTGTTTGATTTAGAGTTCGACCTGCATCTGTCAATATAGGACAAAACAGAGTGAAACCTAAAAATTCAAACTGTTCCTGCAAACGAATGCTTCAACCTAGGAGAACGAAACTTGGGCATCCAATTTTAATTGGTGCACTGCTCATTACTTGAAAGTATCATGAAGGTCGGAAGAAAAAATATATGATGAGATTTCAGGAGACTGTAGTTTTTTGGCAGCCTAACAACGCCTTTCATTGAATGTGTTATTCGCCAGTCTCTGCTTAAGGCTACATCAAGAGGAAACAAACCTTAGGGATAGAACGTAGAACTACTTTATTGTGTCATGTTTCAAGTAGCTAGCACAAACCGTGTTTGATTTAAAGTTCTAAATGCATCTGTCAATATAGGAGAAAACAGAGTGAAACCTAAAAATTCAAACTGTTCCTGCAAACGAATGCTTCAACCTAGAAGAACAAAACTTGGGCATCCAAGTGAGAATGGTGTACTGATCATTACTTGAATGTATCATGAAGATTGGATGAAAAAATATATGTTGAGATTTCAGAAGACTCTAGTTTTTGGAAGTTTGGCAACCCCTTTCAATACAAGTGTTATTCGCCAGTCCCTGCATTAGGCTACATCAAGAGGAAACAAACCTTAGAGATAGAACGTAGAACTACTTTATTGTGTAAAGTTTCAAGAAGCTAGCACAAACCGTGTTTGATTTAGAGTTCTAGCTGCATCTGTCAATATAGGAGAAAACAGAGTGAAACCTAGAAATTCAAACTGTTACTGCAAACGAATGCATCAACCTAGGAGAACGAAACTTGGGCATCCAACTTTGATCGGTGTACTGCTCATTAGTTGAAAGTATCATTAAGGTCGGAAAAAAAATATGTGTTGAGATTTCAGGAGGCTCTAGTTTTTTGGCAGCCTAACAACGCCTTTCATTGAAAGTGTTATTCGCCAGTCTGTGCTGAAGGCTACATCAAGAGGAAACAAACCTTAGGGATAGAATGTAGAACTACTTTATTGTGTCAAGTTTCAAGAAGCTAGCCCAAACCGTGTATGATTTAGAGTTTGAACTACATTTGTCAATATAGGAGAAAACAGAGTGAAACCTAAAAATTCAAACTGTTCCTGCAAACGAATGCTTCAACGTAGGAGAATGAAACTTGAGCATCCAAGTGGGATTGGTGTACTGATCATTACTCGAAAGTATCATGAAGATTGGAAAAAAAAATATATGTTGAGATATCAGAAGACTCTAGTTTTGGGAAGTTTGGCAACCCCTTTCAATAAAAGTGTTATTCGCCAGTCCCTGCATTAGGCTACATCAAGAGGAAACAAACCTTAGAGATACAACGTAGAACTACAGTATTTTTTCAAGTTTCAAGAAGCTAGCACAAACCGTGTTTGATTTAGAGTTCTAGCTGCATCTGTCAATATAGGAGAAAACAGAGTGAAACCTAGAAATTCAAACTGTTACTGCAAACGAATGCATCAACCTAGGAGAACGAAACTTGGGCATCCAAGTTTGATTGGTGTACTACTCATTACTTGAAAGTTTCATTAAGGTCGGAAAAAAAATATGTGTTGAGATTTCAGGAGACTCTAGTTTTTTGGCAGCCTAACAACGCCTTTCATTGAATGTGTTATTCGCCAGTTTCTGCTTAAGGCTACATCAAGAGGAAACAAACCTTAGGGATAGAACGTAGAACTACTTTATTGTGTCATGTTTCAAGTAGCTAGCACAAACCGTGTTTGATTTAAAGTTCTAACTGCATCTGTCAATATAGGAGAAAACAGAGTGAAACCTAAAAATTCAAACTGTTCCTGCAAACGAATGCTTCAACCTAGAAGAACAAAACTTGGGCATCCAAGTGGGAATGGTGTACTGATCATTACTTGAATGTATCATGAAGATTGGATGAAAAAATATATGTTGAGATTTCAGGAGACTCTAGTTTTTTGAAAGTTTGGCAACCCCTTTCAATATAAGTGTTATTCGCCAGTCCCTGCATTAGGCTACATCAAGAGGAAACAAACCTTAGAGATAGAACGTAGAACTACTTTATTGTGTCAAGTTTCAAGAAGCTAGCACAAACAGTGTTTGATTTAGAGTTCTAGTTGCATCTGTCAATATAGGAGAAAACAGAGTGAAACCTAGAAATTCAAACTCTTACTGCAAAAGAATGCATCAACCTAGGAGAACGAAACTTGAGCATCCAAGTTTGATTGGTGTACTGCTCATTACTTGAAAGTATCATTAAGGTCGGAAAAAAATATGTGTTGAGATTTCAGGAGACTCTAGTTTTTTGGCAGCCTAACAACGCCTTTCATTGAATGTGTTATTCGCCAGTCTCTGCTTAAGGCTACATCAAGAGGAAACAAACCTTAGGGATAGAACGTAGAACTACTTTATTGTGTCATGTTTCAAGTAGCTAGCACAAACCGTGTTTGATTTAAAGTTCTAACTGCATCTGTCAATATAGGAGAAAACAGAGTGAAACCTAAAAATTCAAACTGTTCCTGCAAACGAATGGTTCAACCTAGAAGAACAAAACTTGGGCATCCAAGTGGGAATGGTGTACTGATCATTACTTGAATGTATCATGAAGATTGGATGAAAAAATATATGTTGAGATTTCAGGAGACTCTAGTTTTTTGAAAGTTTGGCAACCCCTTTCAATATAAGTGTTATTCGCCAGTCCCTGCTTTAGGCTACATCAAGATTAAACAAACCTTAGAGATAGAACATAGAACTACTTTATTGTGTCAACTTTCAAGAAGCTAGCACAAACCGTGTTTGATTTAGAGTTCTAGCTGCATCTGTCAATATAGGAGAAAACAGAGTGAAACCTAGAAATTCAAACTGTTACTGCAAACGAATGCATCAACCTAGGAGAACGAAACTTGGGCATCCAAGTTTGATTGGTGTACTACTCATTACTTGAAAGTATCATGAAGGTCGGAAGAAAAAATATATGATGAGATTTCAGGAGACTGTAGTTTTTTGGCAGCCTATCAACGCCTTTCATTGAAAGTGTTATTCGCCAGTCTGTGCTGAAGGCTACATCAAGAGGAAACAAACCTTAGGGATAGAATGTAGAACTACTTTATTGTGTCAAGTTTCAAGAAGCTAGCCCAAACCGTGTATGATTTAGAGTTTGAACTACATTTGTCAATATAGGAGAAAACAGAGTGAAACCTAATAATTCAAACTGTTACTGCAAACGAATGCTTCAAGGTAGGAGAATGAAACTTGAGCATCCAAGTGGGAGTGGTGTACTGATCATTACTTGAAAGTGACATGAAGATTGGATGAAAAAATATATGTTGAGATTTCAGAAGACTCTAGTTTTTGGAAGTTTGGCAACCCCTTTCAATAAAAGTGTTATTCGCCAGTCCCTGCATTAGGCTACATGAAGAGGAAACAAACCTTAGAGATAGAACGTAGAACTACAGTATTTTGTCACGATTCAAGAAGCTAGCACAAACCGTGTTTGATTTAGAGTTCGACCTGCATCTGTCAATATAGGACAAAACAGAGTGAAACCTAAAAATTCAAACTGTTCCTGCAAACGAATGCTTCAACCTAGGAGAACGAAACTTGGGCATCCAATTTTAATTGGTGCACTGCTCATTACTTGAAAGTATCATGAAGGTCGGAAGAAAAAATATATGATGAGATTTCAGGAGACTGTAGTTTTTTGGCAGCCTAACAACGCCTTTCATTGAATGTGTTATTCGCCAGTCTCTGCTTAAGGCTACATCAAGAGGAAACAAACCTTAGGGATAGAACGTAGAACTACTTTATTGTGTCATGTTTCAAGTAGCTAGCACAAACCGTGTTTGATTTAAAGTTCTAAATGCATCTGTCAATATAGGAGAAAACAGAGTGAAACCTAAAAATTCAAACTGTTCCTGCAAACGAATGCTTCAACCTAGAAGAACAAAACTTGGGCATCCAAGTGAGAATGGTGTACTGATCATTACTTGAATGTATCATGAAGATTGGATGAAAAAATATATGTTGAGATTTCAGAAGACTCTAGTTTTTGGAAGTTTGGCAACCCCTTTCAATACAAGTGTTATTCGCCAGTCCCTGCATTAGGCTACATCAAGAGGAAACAAACCTTAGAGATAGAACGTAGAACTACTTTATTGTGTAAAGTTTCAAGAAGCTAGCACAAACCGTGTTTGATTTAGAGTTCTAGCTGCATCTGTCAATATAGGAGAAAACAGAGTGAAACCTAGAAATTCAAACTGTTACTGCAAACGAATGCATCAACCTAGGAGAACGAAACTTGGGCATCCAACTTTGATCGGTGTACTGCTCATTAGTTGAAAGTATCATTAAGGTCGGAAAAAAAATATGTGTTGAGATTTCAGGAGGCTCTAGTTTTTTGGCAGCCTAACAACGCCTTTCATTGAAAGTGTTATTCGCCAGTCTGTGCTGAAGGCTACATCAAGAGGAAACAAACCTTAGGGATAGAATGTAGAACTACTTTATTGTGTCAAGTTTCAAGAAGCTAGCCCAAACCGTGTATGATTTAGAGTTTGAACTACATTTGTCAATATAGGAGAAAACAGAGTGAAACCTAAAAATTCAAACTGTTCCTGCAAACGAATGCTTCAACGTAGGAGAATGAAACTTGAGCATTCAAGTGGGATTGGTGTACTGATCATTACTCGAAAGTATCATGAAGATTGGAAAAAAAAATATATGTTGAGATATCAGAAGACTCTAGTTTTGGGAAGTTTGGCAACCCCTTTCAATAAAAGTGTTATTCGCCAGTCCCTGCATTAGGCTACATCAAGAGGAAACAAACCTTAGAGATACAACGTAGAACTACAGTATTTTTTCAAGTTTCAAGAAGCTAGCACAAACCGTGTTTGATTTAGAGTTCTAGCTGCATCTGTCAATATAGGAGAAAACAGAGTGAAACCTAGAAATTCAAACTGTTACTGCAAACGAATGCATCAACCTAGGAGAACGAAACTTGGGCATCCAAGTTTGATTGGTGTACTACTCATTACTTGAAAGTATCATTAAGGTCGGAAAAAAAATATGTGTTGAGATTTCAGGAGACTCTAGTTTTTTGGCAGCCTAACAACGCCTTTCATTGAATGTGTTATTCGCCAGTTTCTGCTTAAGGCTACATCAAGAGGAAACAAACATTAGGGATAGAACGTAGAACTACTTTATTGTGTCATGTTTCAAGTAGCTAGCACAAACCATGTTTGATTTAAAGTTCTAACTGCATCTGTCAATATAGGAGAAAACAGAGTGAAACCTAAAAATTCAAACTGTTCCTGCAAACGAATGCTTCAACCTAGAAGAACAAAACTTGGGCATCCAAGTGGGAATGGTGTACTGATCATTACTTGAATGTATCATGAAGATTGGATGAAAAAATATATGTTGAGATTTCAGGAGACTCTAGTTTTTTGAAAGTTTTGCAACCCCTTTCAATATAAGTGTTATTCGCCAGTCCCTGCTTTAGGCTACATCAAGATTAAACAAACCTTAGAGATAGAACATAGAACTACTTTATTGTGTCAAGTTTCAAGAAGCTAGCACAAACAGTGTTTGATTTAGAGTTCTAGTTGCATCTGTCAATATAGGAGAAAACAGAGTGAAACCTAGAAATTCAAACTCTTACTGCAAAAGAATGCATCAACCTAGGAGAACGAAACTTGAGCATCCAAGTTTGATCGGTGTACTGCTCATTACTTGAAAGTATCATTAAGGTCGGAAAAAAATATGTGTTGAGATTTCAGGAGACTCTAGTTTTTTGGCAGCCTAACAACGCCTTTCATTGAAAGTGTTATTCGCCAGTCTGTGCTGAAGGCTACATCAAGAGGAAACAAACCTTAGGGATAGAATGTAGAACTACTTTATTGTGTCAAGTTTCAAGAAGCTAGCCCAAACCGTGTATGATTTAGAGTTTGAACTACATTTGTCAATATAGGAGAAAACAGAGTGAAACCTAAAAATTCAAACTGTTCCTGCAAACGAATGCTTCAAGGTAGGAGAATGAAACTTGAGCATCCAAGTGGGATTGGTGTACTGATCATTACTCGAAAGTATCATGAAGATTGGAAAAAAAAATATATGTTGAGATATCAGAAGACTCTAGTTTTGGGAAGTTTGGCAACCCCTTTCAATAAAAGTGTTATTCGCCAGTCCCTGCATTAGGCTACATCAAGAGGAAACAAACCTTAGGGATACAACGTAGAACTACAGTATTTTTTCAAGTTTCAAGAAGCTAGCACAAACCGTGTTTGATTTAGAGTTCTAGCTGCATCTGTCAATATAGGAGAAAACAGAGTGAAACCTAGAAATTCAAACTGTTACTGCAAACGAATGCATCAACCTAGGAGAACGAAACTTGGGCATCCAAGTTTGATTGGTGTACTACTCATTACTTGAAAGTATCATTAAGTTCGGAAAAAAAATATGTGTTGAGATTTCAGGAGACTCTAGTTTTTTGGCAGCCTAACAACGCCTTTCATTGAATGTGTTATTCGCCAGTTTCTGCTTAAGGCTACATCAAGAGGAAACAAACCTTAGGGATAGAACGTAGAACTACTTTATTGTGTCATGTTTCAAGTAGCTAGCACAAACCGTGTTTGATTTAAAGTTCTAACTGCATCTGTCAATATAGGAGAAAACAGAGTGAAACCTAAAAATTCAAACTGTTCCTGCAAACGAATGCTTCAACCTAGAAGAACAAAACTTGGGCATCCAAGTGGGAATGGTGTACTGATCATTACTTGAATGTATCATGAAGATTGGATGAAAAAATATATGTTGAGATTTCAGGAGACTCTAGTTTTTTGAAACTTTGGCAACCCCTTTCAATATAAGTGTTATTCGCCAGTCCCTGCATTAGGCTACATCAAGAGGAAACAAACCTTAGAGATAGAACGTAGAACTACTTTATTGTGTCAAGTTTCAAGAAGCTAGCACAAACAGTGTTTGATTTAGAGTTCTAGTTGCATCTGTCAATATAGGAGAAAACAGAGTGAAACCTAGAAATTCAAACTCTTACTGCAAAAGAATGCATCAACCTAGGAGAACGAAACTTGAGCATCCAAGTTTGATTGGTGTACTGCTCATTACTTGAAAGTATCATTAAGGTCGGAAAAAAAATATGTGTTGAGATTTCAGGAGACTCTAGTTTTTTGGCAGCCTAACAACGCCTTTCATTGAATGTGTTATTCGCCAGTCTCTGCTTAAGGCTACATCAAGAGGAAACAAACCTTAGGGATAGAACGTAGAACTACTTTATTGTGTCATGTTTCAAGTAGCTAGCACAAACCCTGTTTGATTTAAAGTTCTAACTGCATCTGTCAATATAGGAGAAAACAGAGTGAAACCTAAAAATTCAAACTGTTACTGCAAACGAATGCTTCAAGGTAGGAGAATGAAACTTGAGCATCCAAGTGGGAGTGGTGTACTGATCATTACTTGAAAGTGTCATGAAGATTGGATGAAAAAATATATGTTGAGATTTCAGAAGACTCTAGTTTTTGGAAGTTTGGCAACCCCTTTCAATAAAAGTGTTATTCGCCAGTCCCTGCATTAGGCTACATGAAGAGGAAACAAACCTTAGAGATAGAACGTAGAACTACAGTATTTTGTCACGATTCAAGAAGCTAGCACAAACCGTGTTTGATTTAGAGTTCGACCTGCATCTGTCAATATAGGACAAAACAGAGTGAAACCTAAAAATTCAAACTGTTCCTGCAAACGAATGCTTCAACCTAGGAGAACGAAACTTGGGCATCCAATTTTAATTGGTGCACTGCTCATTACTTGAAAGTATCATGAAGGTCAGAAGAAAAAATATATGATGAGATTTCAGGAGACTGTAGTTTTTTGGCAGCCTAACAACGCCTTTCATTGAATGTGTTATTCGCCAGTCTCTGCTTAAGGCTACATCAAGAGGAAACAAACCTTAGGGATAGAACGTAGAACTACTTTATTGTGTCATGTTTCAAGTAGCTAGCACAAACCGTGTTTGATTTAAAGTTCTAACTGCATCTGTCAATATAGGAGAAAACAGAGTGAAACCTAAAAATTCAAACTGTTCCTGCAAACGAATGCTTCAACCTAGAAGAACAAAACTTGGGCATCCAAGTGAGAATGGTGTACTGATCATTACTTGAATGTATCATGAAGATTGGATGAAAAAATATATTTGACATTTCAGAAGACTCTAGTTTTTGGAAGGTTGGCAACCCCTTTCAATAAAAGTGTTATTCGCCAGTCCCTGCATTAGGCTACATGAAGAGGAAACAAACCTTAGAGATAGAACGTAGAACTACAGTATTTTGTCACGATTCAAGAAGCTAGCACAAACCGTGTTTGATTTAGAGTTCGACCTGCATCTGTCAATATAGGACAAAACAGAGTGAAACCTAAAAATTCAAACTGTTAGTGCAAACGAATGCTTCAACCCAGGAGAACGAAACTTGGGCATCCAATTTTAATTGGTGTACTGCTCATTACTTGAAAGGATCATGAAGGTCGGAAGAAAAAATATATGATGAGATTTCAGGAGACTGTAGTTTTTTGGCAGCCTAACAACGCCTTTCATTGAATGTGTTATTCGCCAGTCTCTGCTTAAGGCTACATCAAGAGGAAACAAACCTTAGGGATAGAACGTAGAACTATTTTATTGTGTCATGTTTCAAGAAGCTAGCACAAACCGTGTTTGATTTAAAGTTCTAACTGCATCTGTCAATATAGGAGAAAACAGAGTGAAACCTAAAAATTCAAACTGTTCCTGCAAACGAATGCTTCAACCTAGAAGAACAAAACTTGGGCATCCAAGTGAGAATGGTGTACTGATCATTACTTGAATGTATCATGAAGATTGGATGAAAAAATATATGTTGAGATTTCAGAAGACTCTAGTTTTTGGAAGTTTGGCAACCCCTTTCAATACAAGTGTTATTCGCCAGTCCCTGCATTAGGCTACATCAAGAGGAATCAAACCTTAGAGATAGAACGTAGAACTACTTTATTGTGTCAAGTTTCAAGAAGCTAGCACAAACCGTGTTTGATTTAGAGTTCTAGCTGCATCTGTCAATATAGGAGAAAACAGAGTGAAACCTAGAAATTCAAACGGTTACTGCAAACGAATGCATCAACCTAGGAGAACGAAACTTGGGCATCCAACTTTGATCGGTGTACTGCTCATTACTTGAAAGTATCATTAAGGTCGGAAAAAAAATATGTGTTGAGATTTCAGGAGACTCTAGTTTTTTGGCAGCCTAACAACGCCTTTCATTGAAAGTGTTATTCGCCAGTCTGTGCTGAAGGCTACATCAAGAGGAAACAAACCTTAGGGATAGAATGTAGAACTACTTTATTGTGTCAAGTTTCAAGAAGCTAGCCCAAACCGTGTATGATTTAGAGTTTGAACTACATTTGTCAATATAGGAGAAAACAGAGTGAAACCTAAAAATTCAAACTGTTCCTGCAAACGAATGCTTCAACGTAGGAGAATGAAACTTGAGCATCCAAGTGGGATTGGTGTACTGATCATTACTCGAAAGTATCATGAAGATTGGAAAAAAAAATATATGTTGAGATATCAGAAGACTCTAGTTTTGGGAAGTTTGGCAACCCCTTTCAATAAAAGTGTTATTCGCCAGTCCCTGCATTAGGCTACATCAAGAGGAAACAAACCTTAGAGATACAACGTAGAACTACTTTATTGTGTCAAGTTTCAAGAAGCTAGCACAAACCGTGTTTGATTTAGAGTTCTAGCTGCATCTGTCAATATAGGAGAAAACAGAGTGAAACCTAGAAATTCAAACTGTTACTGCAAACGAATGCATCAACCTAGGAGAACGAAACTTGGGCATCCAAGTTTGATTGGTGTACTACTCATTACTTGAAAGTATCATTAAGGTCGGAAAAAAAATATGTGTTGAGATTTCAGGAGACTCTAGTTTTTTGGCAGCCTAACAACGCCTTTCATTGAATGTGTTATTCGCCAGTTTCTGCTTAAGGCTACATCAAGAGGAAACAAACCTTAGGGATAGAACGTAGAACTACTTTATTGTGTCATGTTTCAAGTAGCTAGCACAAACCGTGTTTGATTTAAAGTTCTAACTGCATCTGTCAATATAGGAGAAAACAGAGTGAAACCTAAAAATTCAAACTGTTCCTGCAAACGAATGCTTCAACCTAGAAGAACAAAACTTGGGCATCCAAGTGGGAATGGTGTACTGATCATTACTTTAATGTATCATGAAGATTGGATGAAAAAATATATGTTGAGATTTCAGGAGACTCTAGTTTTTTGAAAGTCTGGCAACCCCTTTCAATATAAGTGTTATTCGCCAGTCCCTGCATTAGGCTACATCAAGAGGAAACAAACCTTAGAGATAGAACGTAGAACTACTTTATTGTGTCAAGTTTCAAGAAGCTAGCACAAACAGTGTTTGATTTAGAGTTCTAGTTGCATCTGTCAATATAGGAGAAAACAGAGTGAAACCTAGAAATTCAAACTCTTACTGCAAAAGAATGCATCAACCTAGGAGAACGAAACTTGAGCATCCAAGTTTGATTGGTGTACTGCTCATTACTTGAAAGTATCATTAAGGTCGGAAAAAAATATGTGTTGAGATTTCAGGAGACTCTAGTTTTTTGGCAGCCTAACAACGCCTTTCATTGAATGTGTTATTCGCCAGTCTCTGCTTAAGGCTACATCAAGAGGAAACAAACCTTAGGGATAGAACGTAGAACTACTTTATTGTGTCATGTTTCAAGTAGCTAGCACAAACCGTGTTTGATTTAAAGTTCTAACTGCATCTGTCAATATAGGAGAAAACAGAGTGAAACCTAAAAATTCAAACTGTTCCTGCAAACGAATGGTTCAACCTAGAAGAACAAAACTTGGGCATCCAAGTGGGAATGGTGTACTGATCATTACTTGAATATATCATGAAGATTGGATGAAAAAATATATGTTGAGATTTCAGGAGACTCTAGTTTTTTGAAAGTTTGGCAACCCCTTTCAATATAAGTGTTATTCGCCAGTCCCTGCTCTAGGCTACATCAAGATTAAACAAACCTTAGAGATAGAACATAGAACTACTTTATTGTGTCAACTTTCAAGAAGCTAGCACAAACCGTGTTTGATTTAGAGTTCCAGCTGCATCTGTCAATATAGGAGAAAACAGAGTGAAACCTAGAAATTCAAACTGTTACTGCAAACGCATGCATCAACCTAGGAGAACGAAACTTGGGCATCCAAGTTTGATTGGTGTACTACTCATTACTTGAAAGTATCATTAAGGTCGGAAAAAAAATATGTGTTGAGATTTCAGGAGACTCTAGTTTTTTCTCAGCCTAACAACGCCTTTCATTGAAAGTGTTATTCGCCAGCCTGTGCTGAAGGCTACATCAAGAGGAAACAAACCTTAGGGATAGAATGTAGAACTACTTTATTGTGTCAAGTTTCAAGAAGCTAGCCCAAACCGTGTATGATTTAGAGTTTGAACTACATTTGTCAATATAGGAGAAAACAGAGTGAAACCTAAAAATTCAAACTGTTCCTGCAAACGAATGCTTCAACGTAGGAGAATGAAACTTGAGCATCCAAGTGGGATTGGTGTACTGATCATTACTCGAAAGTATCATGAAGATTGGAAAAAAAAATATATGTTGAGATATCAGAAGACTCTAGTTTTGGGAAGTTTGGCAACCCCTTTCAATAAAAGTGTTATTCGCCAGTCCCTGCATTAGGCTACATCAAGATTAAACAAACCTTAGAGATAGAACTTAGAACTACTTTATTGTGTCAACTTTCAAGAAGCTAGCACAAACCGTGTTTGATTTAGAGTTCTAGCTGCATCTGTCAATATAGGAGAAAACAGAGTGAAACCTAGAAATTCAAACTGTTACTGCAAACGAATGCATCAACCTAGGAGAATGAAACTTGGGCATCCAAGATTGATTGGTGTACTACTCATTACTTGAAAGTATCATGAAGGTCGGAAGAAAAAATATATGATGAGATTTCAGGAGACTGTAGTTTTTTGGCAGCCTAACAACGCCTTTCATTGAAAGTGTTATTCGCCAGTCTGTGCTGAAGGCTACATCAAGAGGAAACAAACCTTAGGGATAGAATGTAGAACTACTTTATTGTGTCAAGTATCAAGAAGCTAGCCCAAACCGTGTATGATTTAGAGTTTGAACTACATTTGTCAATATAGGAGAAAACAGAGTGAAACCTAAAAATTCAAACCTTTACTGCAAACGAATGCTTCAAGGTAGGAGAATGAAACTTGAGCATCCAAGTGGGAGTGGTGTACTGATCATTACTTGAAAGTGTCATGAAGATTGGATGAAAAAATATATGTTGAGATTTCAGAAGACTCTAGTTTTTGGAAGTTTGGCAACCCCTTTCAATAAAAGTGTTATTCGCCAGTCCCTGCATTAGGCTACATGAAGAGGAAACAAACCTTAGAGATAGAACGTAGAACTACAGTATTTTGTCACGATTCAAGAAGCTAGCACAAACCGTGTTTGATTTAGAGTTCGACCTGCATCTGTCAATATAGGACAAAACAGAGTGAAACCTAAAAATTCAAACTGTTCCTGCAAACGAATGCTTCAACCTAGGAGAACGAAACTTGGGCATCCAATTTTAATTGGTGCACTGCTCATTACTTGAAAGTATCATGAAGGTCGGAAGAAAAAATATATGATGAGATTTCAGGAGACTGTAGTTTTTTGGCAGCCTAACAACGCCTTTCATTGAATGTGTTATTCGCCAGTCTCTGCTTAAGGCTACATCAAGAGGAAACAAACATTAGGGATAGAACGTAGAACTACTTTATTGTGTCATGTTTCAAGAAGCTAGCACAAACCGTGTTTGATTTAAAGTTCTAACTGCATCTGTCAATATAGGAGAAAACAGAGTGAAACCTAAAAATTCAAACTGTTCCTGCAAACGAATGCTTCAACCTAGAAGAACAAAACTTGGGCATCCAAGTGAGAATGGTGTACTGATCATTACTTGAATGTATCATGAAGATTGGATGAAAAAATATATGTTGAGATTTCAGAAGACTCTAGTTTTTGGAAGTTTGGCAACCCCTTTCAATACAAGTGTTATTCGCCAGTCCCTGCATTAGGCTACATCAAGAGGAAACAAACCTTAGAGATAGAACGTAGAACTACTTTATTGTGTCAAGTTTCAAGAAGCTAGCACAAACCGTGTTTGATTTAGAGTTCTAGCTGCATCTGTCAATATAGGAGAAAACAGAGTGAAACCTAGAAATTCAAACTGTTACTGCAAACGAATGCATCAACCTAGGAGAACGAAACTTGGACATCCAACTTTGATCGGTGTACTGCTCATTACTTGAAAGTATCATTAAGGTCGGAAAAAAAATATGTGTTGAGATTTCAGGAGACTCTAGTTTTTTGGCAGCCTAACAACGCCTTTCATTGAAAGTGTTATTCGCCAGTCTGTGCTGAAGGCTACATCAAGAGGAAACAAAACTTAGGGATAGAATGTAGAACTACTTTATTGTGTCAAGTTTCAAGAAGCTAGCCCAAACCGTGTATGATTTAGAGTTTGAACTACATTTGTCAATATAGGAGAAAGCAGAGTGAAACCTAAAAATTCAAACTGTTCCTGCAAACGAATGCTTCAACGTAGGAGAATGAAACTTGAGCATCCAAGTGGGATTGGTGTACTGATCATTACTCGAAAGTATCATGAAGATTGGAAAAAAAAATATATGTTGAGATATCAGAAGACTCTAGTTTTGGGAAGTTTGGCAACCCCTTTCAATAAAAGTGTTATTCGCCAGTCCCTGCATTAGGCTACATCAAGAGGAAACAAACCTTAGAGATACAACGTAGAACTACTTTATTGTGTCAAGTTTCAAGAAGCTAGCACAAACAGTGTTTGATTTAGAGTTCTAGTTGCATCTGTCAATATAGGAGAAAACAGAGTGAAACCTAGAAATTCAAACTCTTACTGCAAAAGAATGCATCAACCTAGGAGAACGAAACTTGAGCATCCAAGTTTGATTGGTGTACTGCTCATTACTTGAAAGTATCATGAAGGTCGGAAATAAATATGTGTTGAGATTTCAGGAGACTCTAGTTTTTTGGCAGCCTAACAACGCCTTTCATTGAATGTGTTATTCGCCAGTCTCTGCTTAAGGCTACATCAAGAGGAAACAAACCTTAGGGATAGAACGTAGAACTACTTTATTGTGTCATGTTTCAAGTAGCTAGCACAAACCGTGTTTGATTTAAAGTTCTAACTGCATCTGTCAATATAGGAGAAAACAGAGTGAAACCTAAAAATTCAAACTGTTCCTGCAAACGAATGCTTCAACCTAGAAGAACAAAACTTGGGCATCCAAGTGGGAATGGTGTACTGATCATTACTTGAATGTATCATGAAGATTGGATGAAAAAATATATGTTGAGATTTCAGGAGACTCTAGTTTTTTGAAAGTTTGGCAACCCCTTTCAATATAAGTGTTATTCGCCAGTCCCTGCTTTAGGCTACATCAAGATTAAACAAACCTTAGAGATAGAACATAGAACTACTTTATTGTGTCAACTTTCAAGAAGCTAGCACAAACCGTGTTTGATTTAGAGTTCTAGCTGCATCTGTCAATATAGGAGAAAACAGAGTGAAACCTAGAAATTCAAACTGTTCCTGCAAACGAATGCATCAACCTAGGAGAACGAAACTTGGGCATCCAAGTTTGATTGGTGTACTACTCATTACTTGAAAGTATCATGAAGGTCGGAAGAAAAAATATATGATGAGATTTCAGGAGACTGTAGTTTTTTGGCAGCCTAACAACGAATTTCATTGAAAGTGTTATTCGCCAGTATGTGCTGAAGGCTACATCAAGAGGAAACAAACCTTAGGGATAGAATGTAGAACTACTTTATTGTGTCAAGTTTCAAGAAGCTAGCCCAAACCGTGTATGATTTAGAGTTTGAACTACATTTGTCAATATAGGAGAAAACAGAGTGAAACCTAATAATTCAAACTGTTACTGCAAACGAATGCTTCAAGGTAGGAGAATGAAACTTGAGCATCCAAGTGGGAGTGGTGTACTGATCATTACTTGAAAGTGTCATGAAGATTGGATGAAAAAATATATGTTGAGATTTCAGAAGACTCGTTTTTGGAAGTTTGGCAACCCCTTTCAATAAAAGTGTTATTCGCCAGTCCCTGCATTAGGCTACATGAAGAGGAAACAAACCTTAGAGATAGAACGTAGAACTACAGTATTTTGTCACGATTCAAGAAGCTAGCACAAACCGTGTTTGATTTAGAGTTCGACCTGCATCTGTCAATATAGGACAAAACAGAGTGAATCCTAAAAATTCAAACTGTTCCTGCAAACGAATGCTTCAACCTAGGAGAACGAAACTTGGGCATCCAATTTTAATTGGTGCACTGCTCATTACTGTAAAGTATCATGAAGGTCGGAAGAAAAAATATATGATGAGATTTCAGGAGACTGTAGTTTTTTGGCAGCCTAACAACGCCTTTCATTGAATGTGTTATTCGCCAGTCTCTGCTTAAGGCTACATCAAGAGGAAACAAACCTTAGGGATAGAACGTAGAACTACTTTATTGTGTCATGTTTCAAGTAGCTAGCACAAACCGTGTTTGATTTAAAGTTCTAACTGCATCTGTCAATATAGGAGAAAACAGAGTGAAACCTAAAAATTCAAACTGTTCCTGCAAACGAATGCTTCAACCTAGAAGAACAAAACTTGGGCATCCAAGTGAGAATGGTGTACTGATCATTACTTGAATGTATCATGAAGATTGGATGAAAAAATATATGTTGAGATTTCAGAAGACTCTAGTTTTTGGAAGTTTGGCAACCCCTTTCAATACAAGTGTTATTCGCCAGTCCCTGCATTAGGCTACATCAAGAGGAAACAAACCTTAGAGATAGAACGTAGAACTACTTTATTGTGTCAAGTTTCAAGAAGCTAGCACAAACCGTGTTTGATTTAGAGTTCTAGCTGCATCTGTCAATATAGGAGAAAACAGAGTGAAACCTAGAAATTCAAATGGTTACTGCAAACGAATGCATCAACCTAGGAGAACGAAACTTGGGCATCCAACTTTGATCGGTGTACTGCTCATTACTTGAAAGTATCATTAAGGTCGAAAAAAAATATGTGTTGAGATTTCAGGAGACTCTAGTTTTTTGGCAGCCTAACAACGCCTTTCATTGAAAGTGTTATTTGCCAGTCTGTGCTGAAGGCTACATCAAGAGGAAACAAACCTTAGGGATAGAATGTAGAACTACTTTATTGTGTCAAGTTTCAAGAAGCTAGCCCAAACCGTGTATGATTTAGAGTTTGAACTACATTTGTCAATATAGGAGAAAGCAGAGTGAAACCTAAAAATTCAAACTGTTCCTGCAAACGAATGCTTCAACGTAGGAGAATGAAACTTGAGCATCCAAGTGCGATTGGTGTACTGATCATTACTCGAAAGTATCATGAAGATTGGAAAAAAAAATATATGTTGAGATATCAGAAGACTCTAGTTTTAGGAAGTTTGGCAACCCCTTTCAATAAAAGTGTTATTCGCCAGTCCCTGCATTAGGCTACATCAAGAGGAAACAAACCTTAGAGATACAACGTAGAACTACAGTATTTTTTCAAGTTTCAAGAAGCTAGCACAAACCGTGTTCGATTTAGAGTTCTAGCTGCATCTGTCAATATAGGAGAAAACAGAGTGAAACCTAGAAATTCAAACTGTTACTGCAAACGAATGCATCAACCTAGGAGAACGAAACTTGGGCATCCAAGTTTGATTGGTGTACTACTCATTACTTGAAAGTATCATTAAGGTCGGAAAAAAAATATGTGTTGAGATTTCAGGAGACTCTAGTTTTTTGGCAGCCTAACAACGCCTTTCATTGAATGTGTTATTCGCCAGTTTCTGCTTAAGGCTACATCAAGAGGAAACAAACCTTAGGGATAGAATGTAGAACTACTTTATTGTGTCATGTTTCAAGTAGCTAGCACAAACCGTGTTTGATTTAAAGTTCTAACTGCATCTGTCAATATAGGAGAAAACAGAGTGAAACCTAAAATTTCAAACTGTTCCTGCAAATGAATGCTTCAACCTAGAAGAACAAAACTTGGGCATCCAAGTGGGAATGGTGTACTGATCATTACTTGAATGTATCATGAAGATTGGATGAAAAAATATATGTTGAGATTTCAGGAGACTCTAGTTTTTTGAAGTTTGGCAACCCCTTTCAATATAAGTGTTATTCGCCAGTCCCTGCATTAGGCTACATCAAGAGGAAACAAACCTTAGAGATAGAACGTAGAACTACTTTATTGTGTCAAGTTTCAAGAAGCTAGCACAAACAGTGTTTGATTTAGAGTTCTAGTTGCATCTGTCAATATAGGAGAAAACAGAGTGAAACCTAGAAATTCAAACTCTTACTGCAAAAGAATGCGTCAACCTAGGAGAACGAAACTTGAGCATCCAAGTTTGATTGGTGTACTGCTCATTACTTGAAAGTATCATTAAGGTCGGAAAAAAATATGTGTTGAGATTTCAGGAGACTCTAGTTTTTTGGCAGCCTAACAACGCCTTTCATTGAATGTGTTATTCGCCAGTCTCTGCTTAAGGCTACATCAAGAGGAAACAAACCTTAGGGATAGAACGTAGAACTACTTTATTGTGTCATGTTTCAAGTAGCTAGCACAAACCGTGTTTGATTTAAAGTTCTAACTGCATCTGTCAATATAGGAGAAAACAGAGTGAAACCTAAAAATTCAAACTGTTCCTGCAAACGAATGCTTCAACCTAGAAGAACAAAACTTGGGCATCCAAGTGGGAATGGTGTACTGATCATTACTTGAATGTATCATGAAGATTGGATGAAAAAATATATGTTGAGATTTCAGGAGACTCTAGTTTTTTGAAAGTTTGGCAACCCCTTTCAATATAAGTGTTATTCGCCAGTCCCTGCTTTAGGCTACATCAAGATTAAACAAACCTTAGAGATAGAACATAGAACTACTTTATTGTGTCAACTTTCAAGAAGCTAGCACAAACTGTGTTTGATTTAGAGTTCTAGCTGCAGCTGTCAATATAGGAGAAAACAGAGTGAAACCTAGAAATTCAAACTGTTACTGCAAACGAATGCATCAACCTAGGAGAACGAAACTTGGGCATCCAAGTTTGATCGGTGTACTACTCATTACTTGAAAGTATCAAGAAGGTCGGAAAAAAAATATGTGTTGAGATTTCAGGAGACTCTAGTTTTTTGGCAGCCTAACAACGCCTTTCATTGAAAGTGTTATTCGCCAGTCTGTGCTGAAGGCTACATCAAGAGGAAACAAACCTTAGGGATAGAATGTAGAACTACTTTATTGTGTCAAGTTTCAAGAAGCTAGCCCAAACCGTGTATGATTTAGAGTTTGAACTACATTTGTCAATATAGGAGAAAACAGAGTGAAACCTAATAATTCAAACTGTTACTGCAAACGAATGCTTCAAGGTAGGAGAATGAAACTTGAGCATCCAAGTGGGAGTGGTGTACTGATCATTACTTGAAAGTGTCATGAAGATTGGATGAAAAAATATATGTTGAGATTTCAGAAGACTCTAGTTTTTGGAAGTTTGGCAACCCCTTTCAATAAAAGTGTTATTCGCCAGTCCCTGCATTAGGCTACATGAAGAGGAAACAAACCTTAGAGATAGAACGTAGAACTACAGTATTTTGTCACAATTCAAGAAGCTAGCACAAACCGTGTTTGATTTAGAGTTCGACCTGCATCTGTCAATATAGGACAAAACAGAGTGAAACCTAAAAATTCAAACTGTTCCTGCAAACGAATGCTTCAACCTAGGAGAACGAAACTTGGGCATCCAATTTTAATTGGTGCACTGCTCATTACTTGAAAGTATCATGAAGGTCGGAAGAAAAAATATATGATGAGATTTCAGGAGACTGTAGTTTTTGGCAGCCTAACAACGCCTTTCATTGAATGTGTTATTCGCCAGTCTCTGCTTAAGGCTACATCAAGAGGAAACAAACCTTAGGGATAGAAGGTAGAACTACTTTATTGTGTCATGTTTCAAGTAGCTAGCACAAACCGTGTTTGATTTAAAGTTCTAACTGCATCTGTCAATATAGGAGAAAACAGAGTGAAACCTAAAAATTCAAACTGTTCCTGCAAACGAATGCTTCAACCTAGAAGAACAAAACTTGGGCATCCAAGTGAGAATGGTGTACTGATCATTACTTGAATGTATCATGAAGATTGGATGAAAAAATATATGTTGAGATTTCAGAAGACTCGTTTTTGGAAGTTTGGCAACCCCTTTCAATAAAAGTGTTATTCGCCAGTCCCTGCATTAGGCTACATGAAGAGGAAACAAACCTTAGAGATAGAACGTAGAACTACAGTATTTTGTCACGATTCAAGAAGCTAGCACAAACCGTGTTTGATTTAGAGTTCGACCTGCATCTGTCAATATAGGACAAAACAGAGTGAATCCTAAAAATTCAAACTGTTCCTGCAAACGAATGCTTCAACCTAGGAGAACGAAACTTGGGCATCCAATTTTAATTGGTGCACTGCTCATTACTGTAAAGTATCATGAAGGTCGGAAGAAAAAATATATGATGAGATTTCAGGAGACTGTAGTTTTTTGGCAGCCTAACAACGCCTTTCATTGAATGTGTTATTCGCCAGTCTCTGCTTAAGGCTACATCAAGAGGAAACAAACCTTAGGGATAGAACGTAGAACTACTTTATTGTGTCATGTTTCAAGTAGCTAGCACAAACCGTGTTTGATTTAAAGTTCTAACTGCATCTGTCAATATAGGAGAAAACAGAGTGAAACCTAAAAATTCAAACTGTTCCTGCAAACGAATGCTTCAACCTAGAAGAACAAAACTTGGGCATCCAAGTGAGAATGGTGTACTGATCATTACTTGAATGTATCATGAAGATTGGATGAAAAAATATATGTTGAGATTTCAGAAGACTCTAGTTTTTGGAAGTTTGGCAACCCCTTTCAATACAAGTGTTATTCGCCAGTCCCTGCATTAGGCTACATCAAGAGGAAACAAACCTTAGAGATAGAACGTAGAACTACTTTATTGTGTCAAGTTTCAAGAAGCTAGCACAAACCGTGTTTGATTTAGAGTTCTAGCTGCATCTGTCAATATAGGAGAAAACAGAGTGAAACCTAGAAATTCAAATGGTTACTGCAAACGAATGCATCAACCTAGGAGAACGAAACTTGGGCATCCAACTTTGATCGGTGTACTGCTCATTACTTGAAAGTATCATTAAGGTCGAAAAAAAATATGTGTTGAGATTTCAGGAGACTCTAGTTTTTTGGCAGCCTAACAACGCCTTTCATTGAAAGTGTTATTTGCCAGTCTGTGCTGAAGGCTACATCAAGAGGAAACAAACCTTAGGGATAGAATGTAGAACTACTTTATTGTGTCAAGTTTCAAGAAGCTAGCCCAAACCGTGTATGATTTAGAGTTTGAACTACATTTGTCAATATAGGAGAAAGCAGAGTGAAACCTAAAAATTCAAACTGTTCCTGCAAACGAATGCTTCAACGTAGGAGAATGAAACTTGAGCATCCAAGTGCGATTGGTGTACTGATCATTACTCGAAAGTATCATGAAGATTGGAAAAAAAAATATATGTTGAGATATCAGAAGACTCTAGTTTTAGGAAGTTTGGCAACCCCTTTCAATAAAAGTGTTATTCGCCAGTCCCTGCATTAGGCTACATCAAGAGGAAACAAACCTTAGAGATACAACGTAGAACTACAGTATTTTTTCAAGTTTCAAGAAGCTAGCACAAACCGTGTTCGATTTAGAGTTCTAGCTGCATCTGTCAATATAGGAGAAAACAGAGTGAAACCTAGAAATTCAAACTGTTACTGCAAACGAATGCATCAACCTAGGAGAACGAAACTTGGGCATCCAAGTTTGATTGGTGTACTACTCATTACTTGAAAGTATCATTAAGGTCGGAAAAAAAATATGTGTTGAGATTTCAGGAGACTCTAGTTTTTTGGCAGCCTAACAACGCCTTTCATTGAATGTGTTATTCGCCAGTTTCTGCTTAAGGCTACATCAAGAGGAAACAAACCTTAGGGATAGAATGTAGAACTACTTTATTGTGTCATGTTTCAAGTAGCTAGCACAAACCGTGTTTGATTTAAAGTTCTAACTGCATCTGTCAATATAGGAGAAAACAGAGTGAAACCTAAAAATTCAAACTGTTCCTGCAAATGAATGCTTCAACCTAGAAGAACAAAACTTGGGCATCCAAGTGGGAATGGTGTACTGATCATTACTTGAATGTATCATGAAGATTGGATGAAAAAATATATGTTGAGATTTCAGGAGACTCTAGTTTTTTGAAAGTTTGGCAACCCCTTTCAATATAAGTGTTATTCGCCAGTCCCTGTCTTTAGGCTACATCAAGATTAAACAAACCTTAGAGATAGAACATAGAACTACTTTATTGTGTCAACTTTTCAAGAAGCTAGCACAAACTGTGTTTGATTTAGAGTTCTAGCTGCAGCTGTCAATATAGGAGAAAACAGAGTGAAACCTAGAAATTCAAACTGTTACTGCAAACGAATGCATCAACCTAGGAGAACGAAACTTGGGCATCCAAGTTTGATCGGTGTACTACTCATTACTTGAAAGTATCAAGAAGGTCGGAAAAAAATATGTGTTGAGATTTCAGGAGACTCTAGTTTTTGGCAGCCTAACAACGCCTTTCATTGAAAGTGTTATTCGCCAGTCTGGCTGAAGGCTACATCAAGAGGAAACAAACCTTAGGGATAGAATGTAGAACTACTTTATTGTGTCAAGTTTCAAGAAGCTAGCCCAAACCGTGTATGATTTAGAGTTTGAACTACATTTGTCAATATAGGAGAAAACAGAGTGAAACCTAATAATTCAAACTGTTACTGCAAACGAATGCTTCAAGGTAGGAGAATGAAACTTGAGCATCCAAGTGGGAGTGGTGTACTGATCATTACTTGAAAGTGTCATGAAGATTGGATGAAAAAATATATGTTGAGATTTCAGAAGACTCTAGTTTTTGAAGTTGGCAACCCCTTTCAATAAAAGTGTTATTCGCCAGTCCCTGCATTAGGCTACATGAAGAGGAAACAAACCTTAGAGATAGAACGTAGAACTACAGTATTTTGTCACAATTCAAGAAGCTAGCACAAACCGTGTTTGATTTAGAGTTCGACCTGCATCTGTCAATATAGGACAAAACAGAGTGAAACCTAAAAATTCAACTGTTCCTGCAAACGAATGCTTCAACCTAGGAGAACGAAACTTGGGCATCCAATTTTAATTGGTGCACTGCTCATTACTTGAAAGTATCATGAAGGTCGGAAGAAAAAATATATGATGAGATTTCAGGAGACTGTAGTTTTTTGGCAGCCTAACAACGCCTTTCATTGAATGTGTTATTCGCCAGTCTCTGCTTAAGGCTACATCAAGAGGAAACAAACCTTAGGGATAGAACGTAGAACTACTTTATTGTGTCATGTTTCAAGTAGCTAGCACAAACCGTGTTTGATTTAAAGTTCTACTGCATCTGTCAATATAGGAGAAAACAGAGTGAAACCTAAAAATTCAAACTGTTCCTGCAAACCGAATGCTTCAACCTAGAAGAACAAAACTTTGGCATCCAAGTGAGAATGGTGTACTGATCATTACTTGAATGTATCATGAAGATTGGATGAAAAAATATATGTTGAGATTTCAGAAGACTCTAGTTTTTGGAAGTTTGGCAACCCCTTTCAATACAAGTGTTTATTCGCCAGTCCCTGCATTAGGCTACATCAAGAGGAAACAAACCTTAGAGATAGAACGTAGAACTACTTTATTGTGTCAAGTTTCAAGAAGCTAGCACAAACCGTGTTTGATTTAGAGTTCTAGCTGCATCTGTCAATATAGGAGAATACAGAGTGAAACCTAGAAATTCAAACGGTTACTGCAATCGAATGCATCAACCTAGGAGAACGAAACTTGGGCATCCAACTTTGATCGGTGTACTGCTCATTACTTGAAAGTATCATTAAGGTCGAAAAAAAATATGTGTTGAGATTTCAGGAGACTCTAGTTTTTTGGCAGCCTAACAACGCCTTTCATGAAAGTGTTATTCGCCAGTCTGTGCTGAAGGCTACATCAAGAGGAAACAAACCTTAGGGATAGAATGTAGAACTACTTTATTGTGTCAAGTTTCAAGAAGCTAGCCCAAACCGTGTATGATTTAGAGTTTGAACTACATTTGTCAATATAGGAGAAAACAGAGTGAAACCTAAAAATTCAAACTGTTCCTGCAAACGAATGCTTCAACGTAGGAGAATGAAACTTGAGCATCCAAGTGGGATTGGTGTACTGATCATTACTCGAAAGTATCATGAAGATTGGAAAAAAAAATATATGTTGAGATATCAGAAGACTCTAGTTTTGGGAAGTTTGGCAACCCCTTTCAATAAAAGTGTTATTCGCCAGTCCCTGCATTAGGCTACATCAAGAGGAAACAAACCTTAGAGATACAACGTAGAACTACAGTATTTTTTCAGTTTCAAGAAGCTAGCACAAACCGTGTTTGATTTAGAGTTCTAGCTGCATCTGTCAATATAGGAGAAAACAGAGTGAAACCTAGAAATTCAAACTGGTTACTGCAAACGAATGCATCAACCTAGGAGAACGAAACTTGGGCATCCAAGTTTGATTGGTGTACTACTCATTACTTGAAAGTATCATTAAGGTCGGAAAAAAAATATGTGTTGAGATTTCAGGAGACTCTAGTTTTTGGCAGCCTAACAACGCCTTTCATTGAATGTGTTATTCGCCAGTTTCTGCTTAAGGCTACATCAAGAGGAAACAAACCTTAGGGATAGAACGTAGAACTACTTTATTGTGTCATGTTTCAAGTAGCTAGCACAAACCGTGTTTGATTTAAAGTTCTAACTGCATCTGTCAATATAGGAGAAAACAGAGTGAAACCTAAAAATTCAAACTGTTCCTGCAAACGAATGCTTCAACCTAGAAGAACAAAACTTGGGCATCCAAGTGGGAATGGTGTACTGATCATTACTTGAATGTATCATGAAGATTGGATGAAAAAATATATGTTGAGATTTCAGGAGACTCTAGTTTTTTGAAAGTTTGGCAACCCCTTTCAATATAAGTGTTATTCGCCAGTCCCTGCATTAGGCTACATCAAGAGGAAACAAACCTTAGAGACAGAACGTAGAACTACTTTATTGTGTCAAGTTTCAAGAAGCTAGCACAAACCGTGTTTGATTTAGAGTTCTAGTTGCATCTGTCAATATAGGAGAAAACAGAGTGAAACCTAGAAATTCAAACTCTTACTGCAAAAGAATGCATCAACCTAGGAGAACGAAACTTGAGCATCCAAGTTTGATTGGTGTACTGCTCATTACTTGGAAAGTATCATGAAGGTCGGAAAAAAAATATGTGTTGAGATTTCAGGAGACTCTAGTTTTTGGCAGCCTAACAACGCCTTTCATTGAAAGTGTTATTCGCCAGTCTGTGCTGAAGGCTACATCAAGAGGGAACAACCTTAGGGATAGAATGTAGAACTACTTTATTGTGTCAAGTTTCAAGAAGCTAGCCCAAACCGTGTATGATTTAGAGTTTGAACTACATTTGTCAATATAGGAGAAAACAGAGTGAAACCTAAAAATTCAAACTGCTACTGCAAACGAATGCTTCAAGGTAGGAGAATGAAACTTGAGCATCCAAGTGGGAGTGGTGTACTGATCATTACTTGAAAGTGTCATGAAGATTGGATGAAAAAATATATGTTGAGATTTCAGAAGACTCTAGTTTTTGGAAGTTTGGCAACCCCTTTCAATAAAAGTGTTATTCGCCAGTCCCTGCATCAGGCTACATGAAGAGGAAACAAACCTTAGAGATAGAACGTAGAACTACAGTATTTTGTCACGATTCAAGAAGCTAGCACAAACCGTGTTTGATTTAGAGTTCGACCTGCATCTGTCAATATAGGACAAAACAGAGTGAATCCTAAAAATTCAAACTGTTCCTGCAAACGAATGCTTCAACCTAGGAGAACGAAACTTGGGCATCCAATTTTTAATTGGTGCACTGCTCATTACTTGAAAGTATCATGAAGGTCGGAAGAAAAAATATATGATGAGATTTCAGGAGACTGTAGTTTTTTGGCAGCCTAACAACGCCTTTCATTGAATGTGTTATTCGCCAGTCTCTGCTTAAGGCTACATCAAGAGAAAACAAACCTTAGGGATAGAACGTAGAACTACTTTATTGTGTCATGTTTCAAGAAGCTAGCACAAACCGTGTTTGATTTAAAGTTCTAACTGCATCTGTCAATATAGGAGAAAACAGAGTGAAACCTAAAAATTCAAACTGTTCCTGCAAACGAATGCTTCAACCTAGAAGAACAAAACTTGGGCATCCAAGTGAGAATGGTGTACTGATCATTACTTGAATGTATCATGAAGATTGGATGAAAAAATATATGTTGAGATTTCAGAAGACTCTAGTTTTTGGAAGTTTGGCAACCCCTTTCAATACAAGTGTTATTCGCCAGTCCCTGCATTAGGCTACATCAAGAGGAAACAAACCTTAGAGATAGAACGTAGAACTACTTTATTGTGTCAAGTTTCAAGAAGCTAGCACAAACCGTGTTTGATTTAGAGTTCTAGCTGCATCTGTCAATATAGGAGAAAACAGAGTGAAACCTAGAAATTCAAACTGTTACTGCAAACGAATGCATCAACCTAGGAGAACGAAACTTGGGCATCCAACTTTGATCGGTGTACTGCTCATTACTTGAAAGTATCATTAAGGTCGGAAAAAAAATATGTGTTGAGATTTCAGGAGACTCTAGTTTTTTGGCAGCCTAACAACGCCTTTCATTGAAAGTGTTATCGCCAGTCTGTGCTGAAGGCTACATCAAGAGGAAACAAACCTTAGTGATAGAATGTAGAACTACTTTATTGTGTCAAGTTTCAAGAAGCTAGCCCAAACCGTGTATGATTTAGAGTTTGAACTACATTTGTTCAATATAGGAGAAAACAGAGTGAAACCTAATAATTCAAACTGTTACTGCAAACGAATGCTTCAAGGTAGGAGAATGAAACTTGAGCATCCAAGTGGGAGTGGTGTACTGATCATTACTTGAAAGTGTCATGAAGATTGGATGAAAAAATATATGTTGAGATTTTCAGAAGACTCGAGTTTTTGGAAGTTTGGCAACCCCTTTCAATAAAAGTGTTATTCGCCAGTCCCTGCATCAGGCTACATGAAGAGGAAACAAACCTTAGAGATAGAACGTAGAACTACAGTATTTTGTCACGATTCAAGAAGCTAGCACAAACCGTGTTTGATTTAGAGTTCGACCTGCATCTGTCAATATAGGACAAAACAGAGTGAAACCTAAAAATTCAAACTGTTCCTGCAAACGAATGCTTCAACCTAGGAGAACGAAACTTGGGCATCCAATTTTAATTGGTGCACTGCTCATTACTTGAAAGTATCATGAAGGTCGGAAGAAAAAATATATGATGAGATTTCAGGAGACTGTAGTTTTTTGGCAGCCTAACAACGCCTTTCATTGAATGTGTTATTCGCCAGTCTCTGCTTAAGGCTACATCAAGAGGAAACAAACCTTAGGGATAGAACGTAGAACTACTTTATTGTGTCATGTTTCAAGAAGCTAGCACAAACCGTGTTTGATTTAAAGTTCTAACTGCATCTGTCAATATAGGAGAAAACAGAGTGAAACCTAAAAATTCAAACTGTTCCTGCAAACGAATGCTTCAACCTAGAAGAACAAAACTTGGGCATCCAAGTGAGAATGGTGTACTGATCATTACTTGAATGTATCATGAAGATTGGATGAAAAAATATATGTTGAGATTTCAGAAGACTCTAGTTTTTGGAAGTTTGGCAACCCCTTTCAATACAAGTGTTATTCGCCAGTCCCTGCATTAGGCTACATCAAGAGGAAACAAACCTTAGAGATAGAACGTAGAACTACTTTATTGTGTCAAGTTTCAAGAAGCTAGCACAAACCGTGTTTGATTTAGAGTTCTAGTGCATCTGTCAATATAGGAGGAAAACAGAGTGAAACCTAGAAATTCAAACTGTTACTGCAAACGAATGCATCAACCTAGGAGAACGAAACTTGGGCATCCAACTTTGATCGGTGTACTGCTCATTACTTGAAAGTATCATTAAGGTCGGAAAAAAATATGTGTTGAGATTTCAGGAGACTCTAGTTTTTTGGCAGCCTAACAACGCCTTTCATTGAAAGTGTTATTCGCCAGTCTGTGCTGAAGGCTACATCAAGAGGAAACAAACCTTAGGGATAGAATGTAGAACTACTTTATTGTGTCAAGTTTCAAGAAGCTAGCCCAAACCGTGTATGATTTAGAGTTTGAACTACATTTGTCAATATAGGAGAAAACAGAGTGAAACCTAATAATTCAAACTGTTACTGCAAACGAATGCTTCAAGGTAGGAGAATGAAACTTGAGCATCCAAGTGGGAGTGGTGTACTGATCATTACTTGATAGTGTCATGAAGATTGGATGAAAAAATATATGTTGAGATTTCAGAAGACTCGAGTTTTTGGAAGTTTGGCAACCCCTTTCAATAAAAGTGTTATTCGCCAGTCCCTGCATCAGGCTACATGAAGAGGAAACAAACCTTAGAGATAGACGTAGAACTACAGTATTTTGTCACGATTCAAGAAGCTAGCACAAACCGTGTTTGATTTAGAGTTCGACCTGCATCTGTCAATATAGGACAAAACAGAGTGAAACCTAAAAATTCAAACTGTTCCTGCAAACGAATGCTTCAACCTAGGAGAACGAACTTGGGCATCCAATTTTAATTGGTGCACTGCTCATTACTTGAAAGTATCATGAAGGTCGGAAGAAAAAATATATGATGAGATTTCAGGAGAACTGTAGTTTTTTGGCAGCCTAACAAGCCCTTTCATTGAATGTGTTATTCGCCAGTCTCTGCTTAAGGCTACATCAAGAGGAAACAAACCTTAGGGATAGAACGTAGAACTACTTTATTGTGTCATGTTTCAAGAAGCTAGCACAAACCGTGTTTGATTTAAAGTTCTAACTGCATCTGTCAATATAGGAGGAAAACAGAGTGAAACCTAAAAATTCAAACTGTTCCTGCAAACGATGCTTCAACCTAGAAGAACAAAACTTGGGCATCCAAGTGAGAATGGTGTACTGATCATTACTTGAATGTATCATGAAGATTGGATGAAAAAATATATGTTGAGATTTCAGAAGACTCTAGTTTTTGGAAGTTTGGCAACCCCTTTCAATACAAGTGTTATTCGCCAGTCCCTGCATTAGGCTACATCAAGAGGAAACAAACCTTAGAGATAGAAACGTAGAACTACTTTATTGTGTCAAGTTTCAAGAAGCTAGCACAAACCGTGTTTGATTTAGAGTTCTAGCTGCATCTGTCAATATAGGAGAAAACAGAGTGAAACCTAGAAATTCAAACTGTTACTGCAAACGAATGCATCAACCTAGGAGAACGAAACTTGGGCATCCAACTTTGATCGGTGTACTGCTCATTACTTGAAAGTATCATTAAGGTCGGAAAAAAAATATGTGTTGAGATTTCAGGAGACTCTAGTTTTTTGGCAGCCTAACAACGCCTTTCATTGAAAGTGTTATTCGCCAGTCTGTGCTGAAGGCTACATCATGAGGAAACAAACCTTAGGGATAGAATGTAGAACTACTTTATTGTGTCAAGTTTCAAGAAGCTAGCCCAAACCGTGTATGATTTAGAGTTTGAACTACATTTGTCAATATAGGAGAAACAGAGTGAAACCTAATAATTCAAACTGTTACTGCAAACGAATGCTTCAAGGTAGGAGAATGAAACTTGAGCATCCAAGTGGGAGTGGTGTACTGATCATTACTTGAAAGTGTCATGAAGATTGGATGAAAAAATATATGTTGAGATTTCAGAAGACTCGAGTTTTTGGAAGTTTGGCAACCCCTTTCAATAAAAGTGTTATTCGCCAGTCCCTGCATCAGGCTACATGAAGAGGAAACAAACTTAGAGATAGAACGTAGAACTACAGTATTTTGTCACGATTCAAGAAGCTAGCACAAACCGTGTTTGATTTAGAGTTCGACCTGCATCTGTCAATATAGGACAAAACAGAGTGAAACCTAAAAATTCAAACTGTTCCTGCAAACGAATGCTTCAACCTAGGAGAACGAAACTTGGGCATCCAATTTTAATTGGTGCACTGCTCATTACTTGAAAGTATCATGAAGGTCGGAAGAAAAAATATATGATGAGATTTCAGGAGACTGTAGTTTTTTGGCAGCCTAACAACGCCTTTCATTGAATGTGTTATTCGCCAGTCTCTGCTTAAGGCTACATCAAGAGGAAACAAACCTTAGGGATAGAACGTAGAACTACTTTATTGTGTCATGTTTCAAGAAGCTAGCACAAACCGTGTTTGATTTAAAGTTCTAACTGCATCTGTCAATATAGGAGAAAACAGAGTGAAACCTAAAAATTCAAACTGTTCCTGCAAACGAATGCTTCAACCTAGAAGAACAAAACTTGGGCATCCAAGTGAGAATGGTGTACTGATCATTACTTGAATGTATCATGAAGATTGGATGAAAAAATATATGTTGAGATTTCAGAAGACTCTAGTTTTTGGAAGTTTGGCAACCCCTTTCAATACAAGTGTTATTCGCCAGTCCCTGCATTAGGCTACATCAAGAGGAAACAAACCTTAGAGATAGAACGTAGAACTACTTTATTGTGTCAAGTTTCAAGAAGCTAGCACAAACCGTGTTTGATTTAGAGTTCTAGCTGCATCTGTCAATATAGGAGAAAACAGAGTGAAACCTAGAAATTCAAACTGTTACTGCAAACGAATGCATCAACCTAGGAGAACGAAACTTGGGCATCCAACTTTGATCGGTGTACTGCTCATTACTTGAAAGTATCATTAAGGTCGGAAAAAAAATATGTGTTGAGATTTCAGGAGACTCTAGTTTTTTGGCAGCCTAACAACGCCTTTCATTGAAAGTGTTATTCGCCAGTCTGTGCTGAAGGCTACATCAAGAGGAAACAAACCTTAGGGATAGAATGTAGAACTACTTTATTGTGTCAAGTTTCAAGAAGCTAGCCCAAACCGTGTATGATTTAGAGTTTGAACTACATTTGTCAATATAGGAGAAAACAGAGTGAAACCTAATAATTCAAACTGTTACTGCAAACGAATGCTTCAAGGTAGGAGAATGAAACTTGAGCATCCAAGTGGGAGTGGTGTACTGATCATTACTTGAAAGTGTCATGAAGATTGGATGAAAAAATATATGTTGAGATTTCAGAAGACTCTAGTTTTTGGAAGTTTGGCAACCCCTTTCAATACAAGTGTTATTCGCCAGTCCCTGCATTAGGCTACATCAAGAGGAAACAAACCTTAGAGATAGAAGGTAGAACTACTTTATTGTGTCAAGTTTCAAGAAGCTAGCACAAACCGTGTTTGATTTAGAGTTCTAGTTGCATCTGTCAATATAGGAGAAAACAGAGTGAAACCTAGAAATTCAAACTCTTACTGCAAAAGAATGCATCAACCTAGGAGAACGAAACTTGAGCATCCAAGTTTGATTGGTGTACTGCTCATTACTTGAAAGTATCATGAAGGTCGGAAAAAAATATGTGTTGAGATTTCAGGAGACTCTAGTTTTTTGGCAGCCTAACAACGCCTTTCATTGAATGTGTTATTCGCCAGTCTCTGCTTAAGGCTACATCAAGAGGAAACAAACCTTAGGGATAGAACGTAGAACTACTTTATTGTGTCATGTTTCAAGTAGCTAGCACAAACCGTGTTTGATTTAAAGTTCTAACTGCATCTGTCAATATAGGAGAAAACAGAGTGAAACCTAAAAATTCAAACTGTTCCTGCAAACGAATGGTTCAACCTAGAAGAACAAAACTTGGGCATCCAAGTGGGAATGGTGTACTGATCATTACTTGAATGTATCATGAAGATTGGATGAAAAAATATATGTTGAGATTTCAGGAGACTCTAGTTTTTTGAAAGTTTGGCAACCCCTTTCAATATAAGTGTTATTCGCCAGTCCCTGCTTTAGGCTACATCAAGATTAAACAAACCTTCGAGATAGAACATAGAACTACTTTATTGTGTCAACTTTCAAGAAGCTAGCACAAACCGTGTTTGATTTAGAGTTCTAGCTGCATCTGTCAATATAGGAGAAAACAGAGTGAAACCTAGAAATTCAAACTGTTACTGCAAACGAATGCATCAACCTAGGAGAACGAAACTTGGGCATCCAAGTTTGATCGGTGTACTACTCATTACTTGAAAGTATCATTAAGGTCGGAAAAAAAATATGTGTTGAGATTTCAGGAGACTCTAGTTTTTTGGCAGCCTAACAACGCCTTTCATTGAAAGTGTTATTCGCCAGTCTGTGCTGAAGGCTACATCAAGAGGAAACAAACCTTAGGGATAGAATGTAGAACTACTTTATTGTGTCAAGTTTCAAGAAGCTAGCCCAAACCGTGTATGATTTAGAGTTTGAACTACATTTGTCAATATAGGAGAAAACAGAGTGAAACCTAAAAATTCAAACTGCTACTGCAAACGAATGCTTCAAGGTAGGAGAATGAAACTTGAGCATCCAAGTGGGAGTGGTGTACTGATCATTACTTGAAAGTGTCATGAAGATTGGATGAAAAAATATATGTTGAGATTTCAGAAGACTCTAGTTTTTGGAAGTTTGGCAACCCCTTTCAATAAAAGTGTTATTCGCCAGTCCCTGCATCAGGCTACATGAAGAGGAAACAAACCTTAGAGATAGAACGTAGAACTACAGTATTTTGTCACGATTCAAGAAGCTAGCACAAACCGTGTTTGATTTAGAGTTCGACCTGCATCTGTCAATATAGGACAAAACAGAGTGAAACCTAAAAATTCAAACTGTTCCTGCAAACGAATGCTTCAACCTAGGAGAACGAAACTTGGGCATCCAATTTTAATTGGTGCACTGCTCATTACTTGAAAGTATCATGAAGGTCGGAAGAAAAAATATATGATGAGATTTCAGGAGACTGTAGTTTTTTGGCAGCCTAACAACGCCTTTCATTGAATGTGTTATTCGCCAGTCTCTGCTTAAGGCTACATCAAGAGGAAACAAACCTTAGGGATAGAACGTAGAACTACTTTATTGTGTCATGTTTCAAGAAGCTAGCACAAACCGTGTTTGATTTAAAGTTCTAACTGCATCTGTCAATATAGGAGAAAACAGAGTGAAACCTAAAAATTCAAACTGTTCCTGCAAACGAATGCTTCAACCTAGAAGAACAAAACTTGGGCATCCAAGTGAGAATGGTGTACTGATCATTACTTGAATGTATCATGAAGATTGGATGAAAAAATATATTTTGAGATTTCAGAAGACTCTAGTTTTTGGAAGTTTGGCAACCCCTTTCAATACAAGTGTTATTCGCCAGTCCCTGCATTAGGCTACATCAAGAGGAAACAAACCTTAGAGATAGAACGTAGAACTACTTTATTGTGTCAAGTTTCAAGAAGCTAGCACAAACCGTGTTTGATTTAGAGTTCTAGCTGCATCTGTCAATATAGGAGAAAACAGAGTGAAACCTAGAAATTCAAACTGTTACTGCAAACGAATGCATCAACCTAGGAGAACGAAACTTGGGCATCCAACTTTGATCGGTGTACTGCTCATTGCTTGAAAGTATCATTAAGGTCGGAAAAAAAATATGTGTTGAGATTTCAGGAGACTCTAGTTTTTTGGCAGCCTAACAACGCCTTTCATTGAAAGTGTTATTCGCCAGTCTGTGCTGAAGGCTACATCAAGAGGAAACAAACCTTAGGGATAGAATGTAGAACTACTTTATTGTGTCAATTTTCAAGAAGCTAGCCCAAACCGTGTATGATTTAGAGTTTGAACTACATTTGTCAATATAGGAGAAAACAGAGTGAAACCTAATAATTCAAACTGTTACTGCAAACGAATGCTTCAAGGTAGGAGAATGAAACTTGAGCATCCAAGTGGGAGTGGTGTACTGATCATTACTTGAAAGTGTCATGAAGATTGGATGAAAAAATATATGTTGAGATTTCAGAAGACTCTAGTTTTTGGAAGTTTGGCAACCCCTTTCAATACAAGTGTTATTCGCCAGTCCCTGCATTAGGCTACATCAAGAGGAAACAAACCTTAGAGATAGAACGTAGAACTACTTTATTGTGTCAAGTTTCAAGAAGCTAGCACAAACCGTGTTTGATTTAGAGTTCTAGCTGCATCTGTCAATATAGGAGAAAACAGAGTGAAACCTAGAAATTCAAACTGTTACTGCAAACGAATGCATCAACCTAGGAGAATGAAACTTCGGCATCCAACTTTGATCGGTGTACTGCTCATTACTTGAAAGTATCATTAAGGTCGGAAAAAAAATATGTGTTGAGATTTCAGGAGACTCTAGTTTTTTGGCAGCCTAACAACGCCTTTCATTGAAAGTGTTATTCGCCAGTCTGTGCTGAAGGCTACATCAAGAGGAAACAAACCTTAGGGATAGAATGTAGAACTACTTTATTGTGTCAAGTTTCAAGAAGCTAGATTAAACCGTGTATGATTTAGAGTTTGAACTACATTTGTCAATATAGGAGAAAGCAGAGTGAAACCTAAAAATTCAAACTGTTCCTGCAAACGAATGCTTCAACGTAGGAGAATGAAACTTGAGCATCCAAGTGGGATTGGTGTACTGATCATTACTCGAAAGTATCATGAAGATTGGAAAAAAAAATATATGTTGAGATATCAGAAGACTCTAGTTTTGGGAAGTTTGGCAACCCCTTTCAATAAAAGTGTTATTCGCCAGTCCCTGCATTAGGCTACATCAAGAGGAAACAAACCTTAGAGATACAACGTAGAACTACAGTATTTTTTCAAGTTTCAAGAAGCTAGCACAAACCGTGTTTGATTTAGAGTTCTAGCTGCATCTGTCAATATAGGAGAAAACAGAGTGAAACCTAAAAATTCAAACTGTTCCTGCAAACGAATGCTTCAACCTAGAAGAACAAAACTTGGGCATCCAAGTGGGAATGGTGTACTGATCATTACTTGAATGTATCATGAAGATTGGATGAAAAAATATATGTTGAGATTTCAGGAGACTCTAGTTTTTTGAAAGTTTGGCAACCCCTTTCAATAGAAGTGTTATTCGCCAGTCCCTGCATTAGGCTACATCAAGAGGAAACAAACCTTAGAGATAGAACGTAGAACTACTTTATTGTGTCAAGTTTCAAGAAGCTAGCACAAACAGTGTTTGATTTAGAGTTCTAGTTGCATCTGTCAATATAGAAGAAAACAGAGTGAAACCTAGAAATTCAAACTCTTACTGCAAAAGAATGCATCAACCTAGGAGAACGAAACTTGAGCATCCAAGTTTGATTGGTGTACTGCTCATTACTTGAAAGTATCATTAAGGTCGGAAAAAAATATGTGTTGAGATTTCAGGAGACTCTAGTTTTTTGGCAGCCTAACAACGCCTTTCATTGAATGTGTTATTCGCCAGTCTCTGCTTAAGGCTACATCAAGAGGAAACAAACCTTAGGGATAGAACGTAGAACTACTTTATTGTGTCATGTTTCAAGTAGCTAGCACAAACCGTGTTTGATTTAAAGTTCTAACTGCATCTGTCAATATAGGAGAAAACAGAGTGAAACCTAAAAATTCAAACTGTTCCTGCAAACGAATGCTTCAACCTAGAAGAACAAAACTTGGGCATCCAAGTGGGAATGGTGTACTGATCATTACTTGAATGTATCATGAAGATTGGATGAAAAAATATATGTTGAGATTTCAGGAGACTCTAGTTTTTTGAAAGTTTGGCAACCCCTTTCAATATAAGTGTTATTCGCCAGTCCCTGCTTTAGGCTACATCAAGATTAAACAAACCTTAGAGATAGAACATAGAACTACTTTATTGTGTCAACTTTCAAGAAGCTAGCACAAACCGTGTTTGATTTAGAGTTCTAGCTGCATCTGTCAATATAGGAGAAAACAGAGTGAAACCTAGAAATTCAAACTGTTACTGCAAACGAATGCATCAACCTAGGAGAACGAAACTTGGGCATCCAAGTTTGATTGGTGTACTACTCATTACTTGAAAGTATCATTAAGGTCGGAAAAAAAATATGTGTTGAGATTTCAGGAGACTCTAGTTTTTTGGCAGCCTAACAACGCCTTTCATTGAAAGTGTTATTCGCCAGTCTGTGCTGAAGGCTACATCAAGAGGAAAAAAACCTTAGGGATAGAATGTAGAACTACTTTATTGTGTCAAGTTTCAAGAAGCTAGCCCAAACCGTGTATGATTTAGAGTTTGAACTACATTTGTCAATATAGGAGAAAACAGAGTGAAACCTAAAAATTCAAACTGTTCCTGCAAACGAATGCTTCAACGTAGGAGAATGAAACTTGAGCATCCAAGTGGGATTGGTGTACTGATCATTACTCGAAAGTATCATGAAGATTGGAAAAAAAAATATATGTTGAGATATCAGAAGACTCTAGTTTTGGGAAGTTTGGCAACCCCTTTCAATAAAAGTGTTATTCGCCAGTCCCCGCATTAGGCTACATCAAGAGGAAACAAACCTTAGAGATACAACGTAGAACTACAGTATTTTTTCAAGTTTCAAGAAGCTAGCACAAACCGTGTTTGATTTAGAGTTCTAGCTGCATCTGTCAATATAGGAGAAAACAGAGTGAAACCTAGAAATTCAAACTGTTACTGCAAACGAATGCATCAACCTAAAAGAACGAAACTTGGGCATCCAAGTTTGATTGGTGTACTACTCATTACTTGAAAGTATCATTAAGGTCGGAAAAAAAATATGTGTTGAGATTTCAGGAGACTCTAGTTTTTTGGCAGCCTAACAACGCCTTTCATTGAATGTGTTATTCGCCAGTCTCTGCTTAAGGCTACATCAAGAGGAAACAAACCTTAGGGATAGAACGTAGAACTACTTTATTGTGTCATGTTTCAAGTAGCTAGCACAAACCGTGTTTGATTTAAAGTTCTAACTGCATCTGTCAATATAGGAGAAAACAGAGTGAAACCTAAAAATTCAAACTGTTCCTGCAAACGAATGCTTCAACCTAGAAGAACAAAACTTGGGCATCCAAGTGGGAATGGTGTACTGATCATTACTTGAATGTATCATGAAGATTGGATGAAAAAATATATGTTGAGATTTCAGGAGACTCTAGTTTTTTGAAAGTTTGGCAACCCCTTTCAATATAAGTGTTATTCGCCAGTCCCTGCATTAGGCTACATCAAGAGGAAACAAACCTTAGAGATAGAACGTAGAACTACTTTATTGTGTCAAGATTCAAGAAGCTAGCACAAACAGTGTTTGATTTAGAGTTCTAGTTGCATCTGTCAATATAGGAGAAAACAGAGTGAAACCTAGAAATTCAAACTCTTACTGCAAAAGAATGCATCAACCTAGGAGAACGAAACTTGAGCATCCAAGTTTGATTGGTGTACTGCTCATTACTTGAAAGTATCATTAAGGTCGGAAAAAAATATGTGTTGAGATTTCAGGAGACTCTAGTTTTTTGGCAGCCTAACAACGCCTTTCATTGAATGTGTTATTCGCCAGTCTCTGCTTAAGGCTACATCAAGAGGAAACAAACCTTAGGGATACAATGTAGAACTACTTTATTGTGTCATGTTTCAAGTAGCTAGCACAAACCGTGTTTGATTTAAAGTTCTAACTGCATCTGTCAATATAGGAGAAAACAGAGTGAAACCTAAAAATTCAAACTGTTCCTGCAAACGAATGCTTCAACCTAGAAGAACAAAACTTGGGCATCCAAGTGGGAATGGTGTACTGATCATTACTTGAATGTATCATGAAGATTGGATGAAAAAATATATGTTGAGATTTCAGGAGACTCTAGTTTTTTGAAAGTTTGGCAACCCCTTTCAATATAAGTGTTATTCGCCAGTCCCTGCATTAGGCTACATCAAGAGGAAACAAACCTTAGAGATAGAACGTAGAACTACTTTATTGTGTCAACTTTCAAGAAGCTAGCACAAACCGTGTTTGATTTAGAGTTCTAGCTGCATCTGTCAATATAGGAGAAAACAGAGTGAAACCTAGAAATTCAAACTGTTACTGCAAACGAATGCATCAACCTAGGAGAACGAAACTTGGGCTTCCAAGTTTGATTGGTGTACTACTCATTACTTGAAAGTATCATTAAGGTAGGAAAAAAAATATGTGTTGAGATTTCAGGAGACTCTAGTTTTTTGGCAGCCTAACAACGCCTTTCATTGAAAGTGTTATTCGCCAGTCTGTGCTGAAGGCTACATCAAGAGGAAACAAACCTTAGAGATAGAACGTAGAACTACTTTATTGTGTCAAGTTTCAAGAAGCTAGCACAAACAGTGTTTGATTTAGAGTTCTAGTTGCATCTGTCAATATAGGAGAAAACAGAGTGAAACCTAGAAATTCAAACTCTTACTGCAAAAGAATGCATCAACCTAGGAGAACGAAACTTGAGCATCCAAGTTTGATTGGTGTACTGCTCATTACTTGAAAGTATCATTAAGGTCGGAAAAAAATATGTGTTGAGATTTCAGGAGACTCTATTTTTTTGGCAGCCTAACAACGCCTTTCATTGAATGTGTTATTCGCCAGTCTCTGCTTAAGGCTACATCAAGAGGAAACAAACCTTAGGGATAGAACGTAGAACTACTTTATTGTGTCATGTTTCAAGTAGCTAGCACAAACCGTGTTTGATTTAAAGTTCTAACTGCATCTGTCAATATAGGAGAAAACAGAGTGAAACCTAAAAATTCAAACTGTTCCTGCAAACGAATGGTTCAACCTAGAAGAACAAAACTTGGGCATCCAAGTGGGAATGGTGTACTGATCATTACTTGAATGTATCATGAAGATTGGATGAAAAAATATATGTTGAGATTTCAGGAGACTCTAGTTTTTTGAAAGTTTGGCAACCCCTTTCAATATAAGTGTTATTCGCCAGTCCCTGCTTTAGGCTACATCAAGATTAAACAAACCTTCGAGATAGAACATAGAACTACTTTATTGTGTCAACTTTCAAGAAGCTAGCACAAACCGTGTTTGATTTAGAGTTCTAGCTGCATCTGTCAATATAGGAGAAAACAGAGTGAAACCTAGAAATTCAAACTGTTACTGCAAACGAATGCATCAACCTAGGAGAACGAAACTTGGGCATCCAAGTTTGATTGGTGTACTACTCATTACTTGAAAGTATCATTAAGGTCGGAAAAAAATGTGTGTTGAGATTTCAGGAGACTCTAGTTTTTTGGCAGCCTAACAACGCCTTTCATTGAAAGTGTTATTCGCCAGTCTGTGCTGAAGGCTACATCAAGAGGAAACAAACCTTAGGGATAGAACGTAGAACTACTTTATTGTGTCAATTTTCAAGAAGCTAGCCCAAACCGTGTATGATTTAGAGTTTGAACTACATTTGTCAATATAGGAGAAAACAGAGTGAAACCTAAAAATTCAAACTGTTCCTGCAAACGAATGCTTCAACGTAGGAGAATGAAACTTGAGCATCCAAGTGGGATTGGTGTACTGATCATTACTCGAAAGTATCATGAAGATTAGAAAAAAAAATATATGTTGAGATATCAGAAGACTCTAGTTTTGGGAAGTTTGGCAACCCCTTTCAATAAAAGTGTTATTCGCCAGTTCCTGCATTAGGCTACATCAAGAGGAAACAAACCTTAGAGATACAACGTAGAACTACAGTATTTTTTCAAGTTTCAAGAAGCTAGCACAAACCGTGTTTGATTTAGAGTTCTAGCTGCATCTGTCAATATAGGAGAAAACAGAGTGAAACCTAAAAATTCAAACTGTTACTGCAAACGAATGCATCAACCTAGGAGAACGAAACTTGGGCATCCAAGTTTGATTGGTGTACTACTCATTACTTGAAAGTATCATTAAGGTCGGAAAAAAAATATGTGTTGAGATTTCAGGAGACTCTAGTTTTTTGGCAGCCTAACAACGCCTTTCATTGAATGTGTTATTCGCCAGTTTCTGCTTAAGGCTACATCAAGAGGAAACAAACCTTAGGGATAGAACGTAGAACTACTTTATTGTGTCATGTTTCAAGTAGCTAGCACAAACCGTGTTTGATTTAAAGTTCTAACTGCATCTGTCAATATAGGAGAAAACAGAGTGAAACCTAAAAATTCAAACTGTTCCTGCAAACGAATGCTTCAACCTAGAAGAACAAAACTTGGGCATCCAAGTGGGAATGGTGTACTGATCATTACTTGAATGTATCATGAAGATTGGATGAAAAAATATATGTTGAGATTTCAGGAGACTCTAGTTTTTTGAAAGTTTGGCAACCCCTTTCAATATAAGTGTTATTCGCCAGTCCCTGCATTAGGCTACATCAAGAGGAAAAAAACCTTAGAGATAGAACGTAGAACTACTTTATTGTGTCAAGTTTCAAGAAGCTAGCACAAACAGTGTTTGATTTAGAGTTCTAGTTGCATCTGTCAATATAGGAGAAAACAGAGTGAAACCTAGAAATTCAAACTCTTACTGCAAAAGAATGCATCAACCTAGGAGAACGAAACTTGAGCATCCAAGTTTGATTGGTGTACTGCTCATTACTTGAAAGTATCATTAATGTCGGAAAAAAATATGTGTTGAGATTTCAGGAGACTCTAGTTTTTTGGCAGCCTAACAACGCCTTTCATTGAATGTGTTATTCGCCAGTCTCTGCTTAAGGCTACATCAAGAGGAAACAAACCTTAGGGATAGAACGTAGAACTACTTTATTGTGTCATGTTTCAAGTAGCTAGCACAAACCGTGTTTGATTTAAAGTTCTAACTGCATCTGTCAATATAGGAGAAAACAGAGTGAAACCTAAAAATTCAAACTGTTCCTGCAAACGAATGGTTCAACCTAGAAGAACAAAACTTGGGCATCCAAGTGGGAATGGTGTACTGATCATTACTTGAATGTATCATGAAGATTGGATGAAAAAATATATGTTGAGATTTCAGGAGACTCTAGTTTTTTGAAAGTTTGGCAACCCCTTTCAATATAAGTGTTATTCGCCAGTCCCTGCTTTAGGCTACATCAAGATTAAACAAACCTTAGAGATAGAACATAGAACTACTTTATTGTGTCAACTTTCAAGAAGCTGGCACAAACCGTGTTTGATTTAGAGTTCTAGCTGCATCTGTCAATATAGGAGAAAACAGAGTGAAACCTAGAAATTCAAACTGTTACTGCAAACGAATGCATCAACCTAGGAGAACGAAACTTGGGCATCCAAGTTTGATTGGTGTACTACTCATTACTTGAAAGTATCATGAAGGTCGGAAGAAAAAATATATGATGAGATTTCAGGAGACTGTAGTTTTTTGGCAGCCTAACAACGCCTTTCATTGAAAGTGTTATTCGCCAGTCTGTGCTGAAGGCTACATCAAGAGGAAACAAACCTTAGGGATAGAATGTAGAACTACTTTATTGTGTCAAGTTTCAAGAAGCTAGCCCAAACCGTGTATGATTTAGAGTTTGAACTACATTTGTCAATATAGGAGAAAACAGAGTGAAACCTAATAATTCAAACTGTTACTGCAAACGAATGCTTCAAGGTAGGAGAATGAAACTTGAGCATCCAAGTGGGAGTGGTGTACTGATCATTACTTGAAAGTGTCATGAAGATTGGATGAAAAAATATATGTTGAGATTTCAGCAGACTCTAGTTTGGAAGTTTGGCAACCCCTTTCAATAAAAGTGTTATTCGCCAGTCCCTGCATTAGGCTACATGAAGAGGAAACAAACCTTAGAGATAGAACGTAGAACTACAGTATTTTTTCAAGTTTCAAGAAGCTAGCACAAACCGTGTTTGATTTAGAGTTCTAGCTGCATCTGTCAATATAGGAGAAAACAGAGTGAAACCTAGAAATTCAAACTGTTACTGCAAACGAATGCATCAACCTAGGAGAACGAAACTTGGGCATCCAAGTTTGATTGGTGTACTACTCATTACTTGAAAGTATCATTAAGGTCGGAAAAAAAATATGTGTTGAGATTTCAGGAGACTCTAGTTTTTTGGCAGCCTAACAACGCCTTTCATTGAATGTGTTATTCGCCAGTTTCTGCTTAAGGCTACATCAAGAGGAAACAAACCTTAGGGATAGAACGTAGAACTACTTTATTGTGTCATGTTTCAAGTAGCTAGCACAAACCGTGTTTGATTTAAAGTTCTAACTGCATCTGTCAATATAGGAGAAAACAGAGTGAAACCTAAAAATTCAAACTGTTCCTGCAAACGAATGCTTCAACCTAGAAGAACAAAACTTGGGCATCCAAGTGAGAATGGTGTACTGATCATTACTTGAATGTATCATGAAGATTGGATGAAAAAATATATGTTGAGATTTCAGAAGACTCTAGTTTTTGGAAGTTTGGCAACCCCTTTCAATACAAGTGTTATTCGCCAGTCCCTGCATTAGGCTACATCAAGAGGAAACAAACCTTAGAGAATGAACGTAGAACTACTTTATTGTGTCAAGTTTCAAGAAGCTAGCACAAACCGTGTTTGATTTAGAGTTCTAGCTGCATCTGTCAATATAGGAGAAAACAGAGTGAAACCTAGAAATTCAAACTGTTACTGCAAACGAATGCATCAACCTAGGAGAACGAAACTTGGGCATCCAACTTTGATCGGTGTACTGCTCATTACTTGAAAGTATCATTAAGGTCGGAAAAAAAATATGTGTTGAGATTTCAGGAGACTCTAGTTTTTTGGCAGCCTAACAACGCCTTTCATTGAAAGTGTTATTCGCCAGTCTGTGCTGAAGGCTACATCAAGAGGAAACGAACCTTAGGGATAGAATGTAGAACTACTTTATTGTGTCAAGTTTCAAGAAGCTAGCCCAAACCGTGTATGATTTAGAGTTTGAACTACATTTGTCAATATAGGAGAAAACAGAGTGAAACCTAAAAATTCAAACTGTTCCTGCAAACGAATGCTTCAACGTAGGAGAATGAAACTTGAGCATCCAAGTGGGATTGGTGTACTGATCATTCCTCGAAAGTATCATGAAGATTGGAAAAAAAAATATATGTTGAGATATCAGAAGACTCTAGTTTTGGGAAGTTTGGCAACCCCTTTCAATAAAAGTGTTATTCGCCAGTCCCTGCATTAGGCTACATCAAGAGGAAACAAACCTTAGAGATACAACGTAGAACTACAGTATTTTTTCAAGTTTCAAGAAGCTAGCACAAACCGTGTTTGATTTAGAGTTCTAGCTGCATCTGTCAATATAGGAGAAAACAGAGTGAAACCTAGAAATTCAAACTGTTACTGCAAACGAATGCATCAACCTAGGAGAACGAAACTTGGGCATCCAAGTTTGATTGGTGTACTACTCATTACTTGAAAGTATCATTAAGGTCGGAAAAAAAATATGTGTTGAGATTTCAGGAGACTCTAGTTTTTTGGCAGCCTAACAACGCCTTTCATTGAATGTGTTATTCGCCAGTTTCTGCTTAAGGCTACATCAAGAGGAAACAAACCTTAGGGATAGAACGTAGAACTACTTTATTGTGTCATGTTTCAAGTATCTAGCACAAACCGTGTTTGATTTAAAGTTCTAACTGCATCTGTCAATATAGGAGAAAACAGAGTGAAACCTAAAAATTCAAACTGTTCCTGCAAACGAATGCTTCAACCTTGGAGAACGAAACTTGGGCATCCAATTTTAATTGGTGCACTGCTCATTACTTGAAAGTATCATGAAGGTCGGAAGAAAAAATATATGATGAGATTTCAGGAGACTGTAGTTTTTTGGCAGCCTAACAACGCCTTTCATTGATGTGTTATTCGCCAGTCTCTGCTTAAGGCTACATCAAGAGGAAACAAACCTTAGGGATAGAACGTAGAACTACTTTATTGTGTCATGTTTCAAGTAGCTAGCACAAACCGTGTTTGATTTAAAGTTCTAACTGCATCTGTCAATATAGGAGAAAACAGAGTGAAACCTAAAAATTCAAACTGTTCCTGCAAACGAATGCTTCAACCTAGAAGAACAAAACTTGGGCATCCAAGTGGGAATGGTGTACTGATCATTACTTGAATGTATCATGAAGATTGGATGAAAAATTATATGTTGAGATTTCAGGAGACTCTAGTTTTTTCAAAGTTTCGCAACCCCTTTCAATATAAGTGTTATTCGCCAGTCCCTGCTTTAGGCTACATCAAGATTAAACAAACCTTAGAGATAGAACATAGAACTACTTTATTGTGTCAACTTTCAAGAAGCTAGCACAAACCGTGTTTGATTTAGAGTTCTAGCTGCATCTGTCAATATAGGAGAAAACAGAGTGAAACCTAAAAATTCAAACTGTTACTGCAAACGAATGCATCAACCTAGGAGAACGAAACTTGGGCATCCAAGTTTGATTGGTGTACTACTCATTACTTGAAAGTATCATTAAGGTCGGAAAAAAAATATGTGTTGAGATTTCAGGAGACTCTAGTTTTTTGGCAGCCTAACAACGCCTTTCATTGAAAGTGTTATTCGCCAGTCTGTGCTGAAGGCTACATCAAGAGGAAACAAACCTTAGGGATAGAATGTAGAACTACTTTATTGTGTCAAGTTTCAAGAAGCTAGCCCAAACCGTGTATGATTTAGAGTTTGAACTACATTTGTCAATATAGGAGAAAACAGAGTTAAACCTAAAAATTCAAACTGTTACTGCAAACGAATGCTTCAAGGTAGGAGAATGAAACTTGAGCATCCAAGTGGGAGTGGTGTACTGATCATTACTTGAAAGTGTCATGAAGATTGGATGAAAAAATATATGTTGAGATTTCAGAAGACTCTAGTTTTTGGAAGTTTGGCAACCCCTTTCAATAAAAGTGTTATTCGCCAGTCCCTGCATTAGGCTACATGAAGAGGAAACAAACCTTAGAGATAGAACGTAGAACTACAGTATTTTGTCACGATTCAAGAAGCTAGCACAAACCGTGTTTGATTTAGAGTTCGACCTGCATCTGTCAATATAGGACAAAACAGAGTGAAACCTAAAAATTCAAACTGTTCCTGCAAACGAATGCTTCAACCTAGGAGAACGAAACTTGGGCATCCAATTTTAATTGGTGCACTGCTCATTACTTGAAAGTGTCATGAAGGTCGGAAGAAAAAATATATGATGAGATTTCAGGAGACTGTAGTTTTTTGGCAGCCTAACAACGCCTTTCATTGAATGTGTTATTCGCCAGTCTCTGCTTAAGGCTACATCAAGAGGAAACAAACCTTAGGGATAGAACGTAGAACTACTTTATTGTGTCATGTTTCAAGTAGCTAGCACAAACCGTGTTTGATTTAAAGTTCTAACTGCATCTGTCAATATAGGAGAAAACAGAGTGAAACCTAAAAATTCAAACTGTTCCTGCAAACGAATGCTTCAACCTAGAAGAACAAAACTTGGGCATCCAAGTGGGAATGGTGTACTGATCATTACTTGAATGTATCATGAAGATTGGATGAAAAAATATATGTTGAGATTTCAGGAGACTCTAGTTTTTTGAAAGTTTGGCAACCCCTTTCAATATAAGTGTTATTCGCCAGTCCCTGCATTAGGCTACATCAAGAGGAAACAAACCTTAGAGATAGAACGTAGAACTACTTTATTGTGTCAAGTTTCAAGATGCTAGCACAAACAGTGTTTGATTTAGAGTTCTAGTTGCATCTGTCAATATAGGAGAAAACAGAGTGAAACCTAGAAATTCAAACTCTTACTGCAAAAGAATGCATCAACCTAGGAGAACGAAACTTGAGCATCCAAGTTTGATTGGTGTACTGCTCATTACTTGAAAGTATCATTAAGGTCGGAAAAAAATATGTGTTGAGATTTCAGGAGACTCTATTTTTTTGGCAGCCTAACAACGCCTTTCATTGAATGTGTTATTCGCCAGTCTCTGCTTAAGGCTACATCAAGAGGAAACAAACCTTAGGGATATAACGTAGAACTACTTTATTGTGTCATGTTTCAAGTAGCTAGCACAAACCGTGTTTGATTTAAAGTTCCAACTGCATCTGTCAATATAGGAGAAAACAGAGTGAAACCTAAAAATTCAAACTGTTCCTGCAAACGAATGGTTCAACCTAGAAGAACAAAACTTGGGCATCCAAGTGGGAATGGTGTACTGATCATTACTTGAATGTATCATGAAGATTGGATGAAAAAATATATGTTGAGATTTCAGGAGACTCTAGTTTTTTGAAAGTTTGGCAACCCCTTTCAATATAAGTGTTATTCGCCAGTCCCTGCTTTAGGCTACATCAAGATTAAACAAACCTTAGAGATAGAACATAGAACTACTTTATTGTGTCAACTTTCAAGAAGCTAGCAAAAACCGTGTTTGATTTAGAGTTCTAGCTGCATCTGTCAATATAGGAGAAAACAGAGTGAAACCTAGAAATTCAAACTGTTACTGCAAACGAATGCATCAACCTAGGAGAACAAAACTTGGGCATCCAAGTTTGATTGGTGTACTACTCATTACTTGAAAGTATCATTAAGGTCGGAAAAAAAATATGTGTTGAGATTTCAGGAGACTCTAGTTTTTTGGCAGCCTAACAACGCCTTTCATTGAAAGTGTTATTCGCCAGTCTGTGCTGAAGGCTACATCAAGAGGAAACAAACCTTAGGGATAGAATGTAGAACTACTTTATTGTGTCAAGTTTCAAGAAGCTAGCCCAAACCGTGTATGATTTAGAGTTTGAACTACATTTGTCAATATAGGAGAAAACAGAGTGAAACCTAAAAATTCAAACTGTTCCTGCAAACGAATGCTTCAACGTAGGAGAATGAAACTTGAGCATCCAAGTGGGATTGGTGTACTGATCATTCCTCGAAAGTATCATGAAGATTGGAAAAAAAAATATATGTTGAGATATCAGAAGCCTCTAGTTTTGGGAAGTTTGGCAACCCCTTTCAAAAAAAGTGTTATTCGCCAGTCCCTGCATTAGGCTACATCAAGAGGAAACAAACCTTAGAGATACAACGTAGAACTACAGTATTTTTTCAAGTTTCAAGAAGCTAGCACAAACCGTGTTTGATTTAGAGTTCTAGCTGCATCTGTCAATATAGGAGAAAACAGAGTGAAACCTAGAAATTCAAACTGTTACTGCAAACGAATGCATCAACCTAGGAGAACGAAACTTGGGCATCCAAGTTTGATTGGTGTACTACTCATTACTTGAAAGTATCATTAAGGTCGGAAAAAAAATATGTGTTGAGATTTCAGGAGACTCTAGTTTTTTGGCAGCCTAACAACGCCTTTCATTGAATGTGTTATTCGCCAGTTTCTGCTTAAGGCTACATCAAGAGGAAACAAACCTTAGGGATAGAACGTAGAACTACTTTATTGTGTCATGTTTCAAGTAGCTAGCACAAACCGTGTTTGATTTAAAGTTCTAACTGCATCTGTCAATATAGGAGAAAACAGAGTGAAACCTAAAAATTCAAACTGTTCCTGCAAACGAATGCTTCAACCTTGGAGAACGAAACTTGGGCATCCAATTTTAATTGGTGCACTGCTCATTACTTGAAAGTATCATGAAGGTCGGAAGAAAAAATATATGATGAGATTTCAGGAGACTGTAGTTTTTTGGCAGCCTAACAACGCCTTTCATTGATGTGTTATTCGCCAGTCTCTGCTTAAGGCTACATCAAGAGGAAACAAACCTTAGGGATAGAACGTAGAACTACTTTATTGTGTCATGTTTCAAGTAGCTAGCACAAACCGTGTTTGATTTAAAGTTCTAACTGCATCTGTCAATATAGGAGAAAACAGAGTGAAACCTAAAAATTCAAACTGTTCCTGCAAACGAATGCTTCAACCTAGAAGAACAAAACTTGGGCATCCAAGTGGGAATGGTGTACTGATCATTACTTGAATGTATCATGAAGATTGGATGAAAAATTATATGTTGAGATTTCAGGAGACTCTAGTTTTTTCAAAGTTTGGCAACCCCTTTCAATATAAGTGTTATTCGCCAGTCCCTGCTTTAGGCTACATCAAGATTAAACAAACCTTAGAGATAGAACATAGAACTACTTTATTGTGTCAAGTTTCAAGAAGCTAGCACAAACCGTGTTTGATTTAGAGTTCTAGCTGCATATGTCAATATAGGAGAAAACAGAGTGAAACCTAAAAATTCAAACTGTTACTGCAAACGAATGCATCAACCTAGGAGAACGAAACTTGGGCATCCAAGTTTGATTGGTGTACTACTCATTACTTGAAAGTATCATTAAGGTCGGAAAAAAAATATGTGTTGAGATTTCAGGAGACTCTAGTTTTTTGGCAGCCTAACAACGCCTTTCATTGAAAGTGTTATTCGCCAGTCTGTGCTGAAGGCTACATCAAGAGGAAACAAACCTTAGGGATAGAATGTAGAACTACTTTATTGTGTCAAGTTTCAAGAAGCTAGCCCAAACCGTGTATGATTTAGAGTTTGAACTACATTTGTCAATATAGGAGAAAACAGAGTTAAACCTAAAAATTCAAACTGTTACTGCAAACGAATGCTTCAAGGTAGGAGAATGAAACTTGAGCATCCAAGTGGGAGTGGTGTACTGATCATTACTTGAAAGTGTCATGAAGATTGGATGAAAAAATATATGTTGAGATTTCAGAAGACTCTAGTTTTTGGAAGTTTGGCAACCCCTTTCAATAAAAGTGTTATTCGCCAGTCCCTGCATTAGGCTACATGAAGAGGAAACAAACCTTAGAGATAGAACGTAGAACTACAGTATTTTGTCACGATTCAAGAAGCTAGCACAAACCGTGTTTGATTTAGAGTTCGACCTGCATCTGTCAATATAGGACAAAACAGAGTGAAACCTAAAAATTCAAACTGTTCCTGCAAACGAATGCTTCAACCTAGGAGAACGAAACTTGGGCATCCAATTTTAATTGGTGCACTGCTCATTACTTGAAAGTGTCATGAAGGTCGGAAGAAAAAATATATGATGAGATTTCAGGAGACTGTAGTTTTTTGGCAGCCTAACAACGCCTTTCATTGAATGTGTTATTCGCCAGTCTCTGCTTAAGGCTACATCAAGAGGAAACAAACCTTAGGGATAGAACGTAGAACTACTTTATTGTGTCATGTTTCAAGTAGCTAGCACAAACCGTGTTTGATTTAAAGTTCTAACTGCATCTGTCAATATAGGAGAAAACAGAGTGAAACCTAAAAATTCAAACTGTTCCTGCAAACGAATGCTTCAACCTAGAAGAACAAAACTTGGGCATCCAAGTGAGAATGGTGTACTGATCATTACTTGAATGTATCATGAAATTTGTCGAAAAAATATATGTTGAGATTTCAGAAGACTCTAGTTTTTGGAAGTTTGGCAACCCCTTTCAATACAAGTGTTATTCGCCAGTCCCTGCATTAGGCTACATCAAGAGGAAACAAACCTTAGAGATAGAACGTAGAACTACTTTATTGTGTCAAGTTTCAAGAAGCTAGCACAAACCGTGTTTGATTTAGAGTTCTAGCTGCATCTGTCAATATAGGAGAAAACAGAGTGAAACCTAGAAATTCAAACTGTTACTGCAAACGAATGCATCAACCTAGGAGAACGAAACTTGGGCATCCAACTTTGATCGGTGTACTGCTCATTACTTGAAAGTATCATTAAGGTCGGAAAAAAAATATGTGTTGAGATTTCAGGAGACTCTAGTTTTTTGGCAGCCTAACAACGCCTTTCATTGAAAGTGTTATTCGCCAGTCTGTGCTGAAGGCTACATCAAGAGGAAACAAACCTTAGGGATAGAATGTAGAACTACTTTATTGTGTCAAGTTTCAAGAAGCTAGCCCAAACCGTGTATGATTTAGAGTTTGAACTACATTTGTCAATATAGGAGAAAACAGAGTGAAACCTAAAAATTCAAACTGTTCCTGCAAACGAATGCTTCAACGTAGGAGAATGAAACTTGAGCATCCAAGTGGGATTAGTGTACTGATCATTACTCGAAAGTATCATGAAGATTGGAAAAAAAAATATATGTTGAGATATCAGAAGACTCTAGTTTTGGGAAGTTTGGCAACCCCTTTCAATAAAAGTGTTATTCGCCAGTCCCTGCATTAGGCTACATCAAGAGGAAACAAACCTTAGAGATACAACGTAGAACTACAGTATTTTTTCAAGTTTCAAGAAGCTAGCACAAACCGTGTTTGATTTAGAGTTCTAGCTGCATCTGTCAATATAGGAGAAAACAGAGTGAAACCTAGAAATTCAAACTGTTACTGCAAACGAATGCATCAACCTAGGAGAACGAAACTTGGGCATCCAAGTTTGATTGGTGTACTACTCATTACTTGAAAGTATCATTAAGGTCGGAAAAAAAATATGTGTTGAGATTTCAGGAGACTCTAGTTTTTTGGCAGCCTAACAACGCCTTTCATTGAAAGTGTTATTCGCCAGTCTGTGCTGAAGGCTACATCAAGAGGAAACAAACCTTAGAGATACAACGTAGAACTACAGTATTTTTTCAAGTTTCAAGAAGCTAGCACAAACCGTGTTTGATTTAGAGTTCTAGCTGCATCTGTCAATATAGGAGAAAACAGAGTGAAACCTAGAAATTCAAACTGTTACTGCAAACGAATGCATCAACCTAGGAGAACGAAACTTGGGCATCCAAGTTTGATTGGTGTACTACTCATTACTTGAAAGTATCATTAAGGTCGGAAAAAAAAATATGTGTTGAGATTTCAGGAGACTCTAGTTTTTTGGCAGCCTAACAACGCCTTTCATTGAATGTGTTATTCGCCAGTTTCTGCTTAAGGATACATCAAGAGGAACCAAACCTTAGGGATAGAACGTAGAACTACTTTATTGTGTCATGTTTCAAGTAGCTAGCACAAACCGTGTTTGATTTAAAGTTCTAACTGCATCTGTCAATATAGGAGAAAACAGAGTGAAACCTACAAATTCAAACTGTTCCTGCAAACGAATGCTTCAACCTAGAAGAACAAAACTTGGGCATCCAAGTGGGAATGGTGTACTGATCATTACTTGAATGTATCATGAAGATTGGATGAAAAAATATATGTTGAGATTTCAGGAGACTCTAGTTTTTTGAAAGTTTGGCAACCCCTTTCAATATAAGTGTTATTCGCCAGTCCCTGCTTTAGGCTACATCAAGATTAAACAAACCTTAGAGATAGAACATAGAACTACTTTATTGTGTCAAGTTTCAAGAAGCTAGCACAAACCGTGTTTGATTTAGAGTTCTAGCTGCATCTGTCAATATAGGAGAAAACAGAGTGAAACCTAGAAATTCAAACTGTTACTGCAAACGAATGCATCAACCTAGGAGAACGAAACTTGGGCATCCAAGTTTGATCGGTGTACTACTCATTACTTGAAAGTATCATTAAGGTCGGAAAAAAAATATGTGTTGAGATTTCAGGAGACTCTAGATTTTTGGCAGCCTAACAACGCCTTTCATTGAAAGTGTTATTCGCCAGTATGTGCTGAAGGCTACATCAAGAGGAAACAAACCTTAGGGATAGAATGTAGAACTACTTTATTGTGTCAAGTTTCAAGAAGCTAGCCCAAACCGTGTATGATTTAGAGTTTGAACTACTTTTGTCAATATAGGAGAAAACAGAGTGAAACCTAAAAATTCAAACTGTTACTGCAAACGAATGCTTCAAGGTAGGAGAATGAAACTTGAGCATCCAAGTGGGAGTGGTGTACTGATCATTACTTGAAAGTGTCATGAAGATTGGATGAAAAAATATATGTTGAGATTTCAGAAGACTCTAGTTTTTGGAAGTTTGGCAACCCCTTTCAATAAAAGTGTTATTCGCCAGTCCCTGCATTAGGCTACATGAAGAGGAAACAAACCTTAGAGATAGAACGTAGAACTACAGTATTTTGTCACGATTCAAGAAGCTAGCACAAACCGTGTTTGATTTAGAGTTCGACCTGCATCTGTCAATATAGGACAAAACAGAGTGAAACCTAACAATTCAAACTGTTCCTGCAAACGAATGCTTCAACCTAGGAGAACGAAACTTGGGCATCCAATTTTAATTGGTGCACTGCTCATTACGTGAAAGTATCATGAAGGTCGGAACAAAAAATATATGATGAGATTTCAGGAGACTGTAGTTTTTTGGCAGCCTAACAACGCCTTTCATTGAATGTGTTATTCGCCAGTCTCTGCTTAAGGCTACATCAAGAGGAAACAAACCTTAGGGATAGAACGTAGAACTACTTTATTGTGTCATGTTTCAAGTAGCTAGCACAAACCGTGTTTGATTTAAAGTTCTAACTGCATCTGTCAATATAGGAGAAAACAGAGTGAAACCTAAAAATTCAAACTGTTCCTGCAAACGAATGCTTCAACCTAGAAGAACAAATCTTGGGCATCCAAGTGAGAATGGGGTACTGATCATTACTTGAATGTATCATGAAGATTGGATGAAAAAATATATGTTGAGATTTCAGAAGACTCTAGTTTTTGGAAGTTTGGCAACCCCTTTCAATACAAGTGTTATTTGCCAGTCCCTGCATTAGGCTACATCAAGAGGAAACAAACCTTAGAGATAGAACGTAGAACTACTTTATTGTGTCAAGTTTCAAGAAGCTAGCACAAACCGTGTTTGATTTAGAGTTCTAGCTGCATCTGTCAATATAGGAGAAAACAGAGTGAAACCTAGAAATTCAAATGGTTACTGCAAACGAATGCATCAACCTAGGAGAACGAAACTTGGGAATCCAACTTTGATCGGTGTACTGCTCATTACTTGAAAGTATCATTAAGGTCGGAAAAAAAATATGTGTTGAGATTTCAGGAGACTCTAGTTTTTTGGCAGCCTAACAACGCCTTTCATTGAAAGTGTTATTCGCCAGTCTGTGCTGAAGGCTACATCAAGAGGAAACAAACCTTAGGGATAGAATGTAGAACTACTTTATTGTGTCAAGTTTCAAGAAGCTAGCCCAAACCGTGTATGATTTAGAGTTTGAACTACATTTGTCAATATAGGAGAAAACAGAGTGAAACCTAAAAATTCAAACTGTTCCTGCAAACGAATGCTTCAACGTAGGAGAATGAAACTTGAGCATCCAAGTGGGATTGGTGTACTGATCATTACTCGAAAGTATCATGAAGATTGGAAAAAAAAATATATGTTGAGATATCAGAAGACTCTAGTTTTGGGAAGTTTGGCAATCCCTTTCAATAAAAGTGTTATTCGCCAGTCCCTGCATTAGGCTACATCAAGAGGAAACAAACCTTAGAGATACAACGTAGAACTACAGTATTTTTTCAAGTTTCAAGAAGCTAGCACAAACCGTGTTTGATTTAGAGTTCTAGCTGCATCTGTCAATATAGGAGAAAACAGAGTGAAACCTAGAAATTCAAACTGTTACTGCAAACGAATGCATCAACCTAGGAGAACGAAACTTGGGCATCCAAGTTTGATTGGTGTACTACTCATTACTTGAAAGTATCATTAAGGTCGGAAAAAAAATATGTGTTGAGATTTCAGGAGACTCTAGTTTTTTGGCAGCCTAACAACGCCTTTCATTGAATGTGTTATTCGCCAGTTTCTGCTTAAGGCTACATCAAGAGGAAACAAACCTTAGGGATAGAACGTAGAACTACTTATTGTGTCATGTTTCAAGTAGCTAGCACAAACCGTGTTTGATTTAAAGTTCTAACTGCATCTGTCAATATAGGAGAAAACAGAGTGAAACCTAAAAATTCAAACTGTTCCTGCAAACGAATGCTTCAACCTAGAAGAACAAAACTTGGGCATCCAAGTGGGAATGGTGTACTGATCATTACTTGAATGTATCATGAAGATTGGATGAAAAAATATATGTTGAGATTTCAGGAGACTCTAGTTTTTTGAAAGTTTGGCAACCCCTTTCAATATAAGTGTTATTCGCCAGTCCCTGCATTAGGCTACATCAAGAGGAAACAAACCTTAGAGATAGAACGTAGAACTACTTTATTGTGTCAAGTTTCAAGAAGCTAGCACAAACAGTGTTTGATTTAGAGTTCTAGTTGCATCTGTCAATATAGGAGAAAACAGAGTGAAACCTAGAAATTCAAACTCTTACTGCAAAAGAATGCATCAACCTAGGAGAACGAAACTTGAGCATCCAAGTTTGATTGGTGTACTGCTCATTACTTGAAAGTATCATTAAGGTCGGAAAAAAATATGTGTTGAGATTTCAGGAGACTGTAGATTTTTGGCAGCCTAACAACGCCTTTCATTGAATGTGTTATTCGCCAGTCTCTGCTTAAGGCTACATCAAGAGGAAACAAACCATAGGGATAGAACGTAGAACTACTTTATTGTGTCATGTTTCAAGTAGCTAGCACAAACCGTGTTTGATTTAAAGTTCTAACTGCATCTGTCAATATAGGAGAAAACAGAGTGAAACCTAAAAATTCAAACTGTTCCTGCAAACGAATGCTTAAACCTAGAAGAACAAAACTTGGGCATCCAAGTGGGAATGGTGTACTGATCATTACTTGAATGTATCATGAAGATTGGATGAAAAAATATATGTTGAGATTTCAGGAGACTCTAGTTTTTTGAAAGTTTGGCAACCCTTTCAATATAAGTGTTATTCGCCAGTCCCTGCTTTAGGCTACATCAAGATTAAACAAACCTTAGAGATAGAACATAGAACTACTTTATTGTGTCAACTTTCAAGAAGCTAGCACAAACCGTGTTTGATTTAGAGTTCTAGCTGCATCTGTCAATATAGGAGAAAACAGAGTGAAACCTAGAAATTCAAACGTTACTGCAAACGAATGCATCAACCTAGGAGAACGAAACTTGGGCATCCAACTTTGATCGGTGTACTGCTCATTACTTGAAAGTATCATTAAGGTCGGAAAAAAATATGTGTTGAGATTTCAGGAGACTCTAGTTTTTTGGCAGCCTAACAACGCCTTTCATTGAAAGTGTTATTCGCCAGTCTGTGCTGAAGGCTACATCAAGAGGAAACAAACCTTAGGGATAGAATGTAGAACTACTTTATTGTGTCAAGTTTCAAGAAGCTAGCCCAAACCGTGTATGATTTAGAGTTTGAACTACATTTGTCAATATAGGAGAAAACAGAGTGAAACCTAAAAATTCAAAACTGTTCCTGCAAACGAATGCTTCAACGTAGGAGAATGAAACTTGAGCATCCAAGTGGGATTGGTGTACTGATCATTACTCGAAAGTATCATGAAGATTGGAAAAAAAAATATATGTTGAGATATCAGAAGACTCTAGTTTTGGGAAGTTTGGCAACCCCTTTCAATAAAAGTGTTATTCGCCAGTCCCTGCATTAGGCTACATCAAGAGGAAACAAACCTTAGAGATACAACGTAGAACTACAGTATTTTTTCAAGTTTCAAGAAGCTAGCACAAACCGTGTTTGATTTAGAGTTCTAGCTGCATCTGTCAATATAGGAGAAAACAGAGTGAAACCTAGAAATTCAAACTGTTACTGCAAATGAATGCATCAACCTAGGAGAACGAAACTTGGGCATCCAAGTTTGATTGGTGTACTACTCATTACTTGAAAGTATCATTAAGGTCGGAAAAAAAATATGTGTTGAGATTTCAGGAGACTCTAGTTTTTTGGCAGCCTAACAACGCCTTTCATTGAATGTGTTATTCGCCAGTTTCTGCTTAAGGCTACATCAAGAGGAAACAAACCTTAGGGATAGAACGTAGAACTACTTTATTGTGTCATGTTTCAAGTAGCTACCACAAACCGTGTTTGATTTAAAGTTCTAACTGCATCTGTCAATATAGGAGAAAACAGAGTGAAACCTAAAAATTCAAACTGTTCCTGCAAACGAATGCTTCAACCTAGAAGAACAAAACTTGGGCATCCAAGTGGGAATGGTGTACTGATCATTACTTGAATGTATCATGAAGATTGGATGAAAAAATAT
>NW_027516471.1:0-58618 GCF_048772815.1 Callospermophilus lateralis
TCTAAATCCAGCAAGGTTTGTAGTAGCTCTTAGAAACATGACAAAATAAAGGAGTTCTCAGTTTTGTCTCTATGGTTTGTTTCCTTTTCAAGTAGCCCTATGCACAGACTGTTTAAAAGCAATTTCATTGAGAGGGGTTTCCAAGCTTCTAAGAAATAACGAGTTTACGAAATACCAGCAAATATTTTTTCACCCAATCTTGATGATACTTCGTGGTAATGATCACTACACGAATCCCACTTGGCTCACCAAATTTTGTTCTTCTACGATGAAGCGTTCGTCTACAGTAGCAGTTTTTATCATTAGGTTTCACTCTGTTCTCTCCTATATAGAGAGATGAATTTGGAACTCTAAATCCAACATGGTTTGTACTAGCTCTTTGAAACTTGACTAAATAAAGGAGTTCTCAGTTTTGTCTCTATGGTTTGTTTCCTCTTCAAGTAGCCCTATTCACAGACTGTGGAAAAGTACTTGCATTGAGAGGGGTTGCCAGGCTTCTAAGAAATAACGAGTTTCCGAAATACCAGCAAAAATTTTTTCACCCAATCTTGATGATACGCGGTGGTAATGATCAGTACACAAATCCCACATGGCTCACCAAATTTTGTTCTTCTACGTTGAAGCGTTCGTCTACAGTAGCAGTTTTTATATTTAGCTTTACCTCTGTTCTCTCCTATATAGGTAGATGAATTTGGAACTCTAAATCCAACATGATTTGTAGTAGCTCTTTGAAACTTGACAAAAAAAGTAGTTCTCAGTTTTGTCTCTATGGTTTGTTTCCTCTTCAAGTAGCCCTAAGCAGAGACTTGGGAAAAAACTTTCCTTGAAAGGGGTTGCCAAGCTTCCAAGAAATTACGAGTTTCCCAAATAGCTGCAAATATTTTTTCACCCAATCTTGATGATACGTGGTGGTAATGTTAATACACAAATCCCACGTGACTCACCAAATTTTGTTTTCTAGGTTGAAGCGTTCATTTAAAGTAGCAGTTTTTACTTTTAGGTTTCAATCTGTTCTCTCCTATATAGATAGATGAATTTGGAACTCTAAATCCAACATGCTTTGTAGTAGCTTTTTGAAACTTGACAAAATAAAGGAAATCTCAGTTTTGTCTCTATGGTTTGTTTCCTCTTCAAGTAGCCCTGGGCATATACTGTGAAAAGCACTTTCATAGAGAGGGGTTTCCAAGCTTCTAAGAATTAACGAGTTTCTCAAATACCAGCAAATATTTTTTCACCCAATCTTGATGATTCTTGGTGGTAATGATCAATACACAAATACCACTTGGCTCACCAAATTTTATTCTTCTAGTTTGAAATGTTCGTCTACATTAGCAGTTTTTATATTTAGGTTTCACTATGTTCTCTCCTATATAGATGGATGAATTTGGAACTCTAAATCCAACATGGTTTGTAGTAGCTCTTTGAAACTTGACAAAATAAAGGAGTTCTCAGTTTTGTGTCTGTGGTTTGTTTCCTCTTCAATTAGCCCTAGGCACAGATTGTGAAAAGGCAATTTCATTGAGAGGGGTTTCCAAGCTTCTAAGAAATAACGAGTTTCCGAAATACCAGCAAATATTTTTTCACCCAATCTTGATAATACATTTTGGTTAGGATCAGTACACAAATCTCACTTGGCTCACCAAATTTCTTTCTTCTAGGTTGAAGCGTTCGTCTACAGTAACAGTTTTTATATTTAATTTTCCCTCTGTTCTCTCCTATATAAATAGATGAATTAGGGACACTAAATCCAACATGGTTTGTAGTAGCTCTTTGAAACTTGACAAAATAATGGAGTTCTCAGTTTTGTCTCTATAGTTTGGTTTCTCTTCAAGTAGCCCTATTCACAGACTGTGGAAAAGCACTTTCATTGAGAGGGGTTGCCAAGCTTCCAAGAAATGACGAGTTTCCAAAATACCAGCAAATGTTTTTTCACCCAATCTTGATGATACTTTTTGGTTAGGATCAGTACACAAATCTTACTTGGCTCAACGGATTTTTTTCTTCTAGGTTGAAGCGTTCATCTACAGTAGCAGTTTTTATATTTAGGTTTCCCTCTGTTCTCTCCTATATAGATAGATGAATTTGGAACTCTAAATCCAACATGGTTTGCAGTAGCTCTTTGAAACTTGACAAATAATGTAGTTCTCAGTTTTGTCTCTATGGTTTGTTTCATCTTCAAGTAGCCCTAAGCACACACTGTGGAAAAGCACTTTCATTGAAATGGCTTGCCAAGCTTCCCAGAAATTAGAGTTTCCCAAATACCAGCAAATATTTTTTCACCCAATCTTGATGATACGTGGTGGTAATTACAATAGACAAATCCCACTTGAGTAACCAAATTTTGTTCTTCTAGGTTGAAGCGTTCGTTTACAGTAGCAGTTTCTATTTTTAGGTTTCCCTCTGTTCTCTCCTATATAAATAGATGAATTAGTAACTCTAAATCCAACATGCTTTGTAGTAGCTTTTTGAAACTTGACAAAATAAAGGAATTCTCAGTTTTGTCTCTATGGTTTGTTTCATCTTCAAGTAGCCCTAGGCACATACTGTGAAAGAACACTTTCATTGAGAGGGGTTGCCAAGCTTCTAAGAATTAACGAGTTTCCGAAATACCAGCAAATATTTTTTCACCAAATCTTGATGATACTTTGTGGTAATGATCAGTACACAAATCCCACTTGGCTCACTAAATTTTGTTCTTCTAGTTTGAAATGCTCGTCTACAGTAGCAGTTTTTATATTTAGGTTTCCCTCTGTTCTCTCCTATATAGATAGATGAATTTGGAATTCTAAATCCAACATGGTTTGTAGTAGCTCTTTGAAACTTGACAAAATAAAGGAATTCTCAGTTTTGTGTCTGTGGTTTGTTTCCTCTTCAATTAGCCCTAGGCACAGATTGTGGAAAGGCACTTTCATTGAGAGGGGTTGCCAAGCTTCTAAGAAATAACGACTTTCCGAAATACCAGAAAAATTTTTTCACCCAATCCTAATGATACTTTTTGGTTAGGATCAGTACACAAACCTTACTTGGCTCACCAAATTTTTTTCTTCTAGGTTGAAGCGTTCGTCTACAGTAGTAGTTTTTATATTTAGGTTTCCCTCTGTTCTCTCCTATATAGATAGATGAATTTGGAACTCTAAATCCAAATGGTTTGTAGTAGCTCTTTGAAACTTGACAAAAAAGTAGTTCTCAGTTTTGTCTCTATGGTTTGTTTCCTCTTCAAGTAGCCCTAAGCAGAGACTGTGGAAAAGCACTTTCATTGAAAGGGGTTGCCAAGCTTCCAAGAAATTACGAGTTTCCGAAATACCAGAAAATATTCTTTTTCCCAATCTTGATGATACATGGTGGTAATGATCAGTACAAAAATCCCACTTGGCTCACCAAATTTTGTTCTTCTAGGTTGAAGCGTTCGTCTACAGTAGCAGTATTTATATTAAGTTTCACAGTGTTCTCTCCTATATAGATAGATGAATTTGGAACTCTAAATCCAACATGGTTTGCAGTAGCTCTTTGAAACTCGACAAAATAAAACGGTTCTCAGTTTTGTCTCTATGGTTTGTTTCCTCTTCAACTAGCCCTAGGCACAGACTGTGGAAATGCACTTTCATTGAGAGGGGTTGCCAAGCTTCTAAGAATAAAGGAGTTTCTGAAATACCAGCAAATATTTTTTCACCCAATCTTGATGATACTTGGTGGTAATGATCATTACACAAATCCCACTTGGCTCACCAAATTTTGTTCTTCTAGGTTGAAGCGTTTGTCTACAGTAGCAGTATTTATATTTAGGTTTCACTCTGTTCTCTCCTATATAGATAGATGAAGTTGGAACACTAAATCCAACATGGTTCGTAGTAGCTCTTTGAAAATTGACAAAATAAAAGAGTTCTCAGTTTAGTTTCTATGGTTTGTTACTTCTTCAAGTAGCCATAGGCACAGACTGTTGAAAAGCACTTTAATTGAGAGGGGTTGCCAAGCTTCTAAGAAATAACGAGTTTCCGAAATACCAGCAAATATTTTTTCACCCAATCTTGATGATACATGGTGGTAATGATCAGTACAAAAATCCCACTTATCTCACCAAATTTTGTTCTTCGAGGTTGAAGCGTTCATCTACTGTACCAGTTTTTACATTTAGGTTTCACTCTGTTCTCTTCTATATAGATAGATGAATTTGGAACTCTAAAACCAACATGGTTTGTAATAGCTCTTTGAAACTTGACAAAATAAAGGAGTTCTCAGTTTTGTCTCTATGGTTTGTTTCCTCTTCAAGTAGCCCTAGGCACAGACTGTTGAAAAGCAATTTCATTGAGAGGGGTTGCAAAGCTTCTAAGAAATAACGAGTTTCCAAAATACCAGCAAATATTTTTTCACCCAATCTTGATGATACTTGGTGGTAATGATCAGTACACAAATCCCACTTGGCTCACCAAATTATTTTCTTCTATGTTGAAGCGTTCGTTTACAGTAGCAGTTTTTATTTTTAGGTTTCCATCTGTTCTCTCCTATATAGATAGATGAATTGGGAACTCTAAATCCAACATAGTTTGTAGTAGCTCTTTGAAACTTGAGAAAATAATGTAGTTCCCAGTTTTGTCTCTATGGTTTATTTCCTCTTCAAGTAGCCCTTGGCACAGACTGTGGAAAAGCACTTTCATTGAAAGGGGATGCCAAGCTTCCAAGAAATAACGAGTTTCCGAAATACCAGCAAATATTTTTACACCCAATCTTCATGATACGTGGTGGTAATGACAAGTACACAAATCCCTCTTGGTTCACCAAATTTTGTTCTTCCAAGTTGAAGCGTTCTTCTACAGTAGCAGTTTTTATTTTTAGGTTTCACTCTGTACTCTCCTATATAGATAGATGAATTTGGAACTCTAAATCCAACATGGTTTGTAGTAGATCTTTGAAACTTGACAAAATGTAGTTCTCAGTTTTGTCTTTATGGTTTGTTTCCTCTTCAATTAGCCCTAAGCAGAGACTGTGGAAAAGCACTTTCATTGAAAGGGGTTGCCAAGCTTCCAAGAAATTACGAGATTCCGAAATACCAGCAAACATTTTTTCACCCAATCTTGATTATACGTCCTGGTAATGACAAGTACACAAATCCCACTTGGCTCACCAAATTTTGTTCTTCTAGGATGAAGCGTTCGTTTACAGTAGCAGTTTTTATTTTTAGGTTTCACTCTGTTCTCTCCTACAGAGATAGATGAATTTGTAACTCTAAATCCAACATGGTTTGTAGTAGCACTTTCAAACTTGACAATATAAATTAGTCCTCAGTTTTGTCTCTATGGTTTGTTTCCTCTTCAAGTAGCCCTATTCACAGACTGTGGAAAAGCAATTTCATTGAAAGGGGTTGCCAAAATTCCAAGAAATAATGAGTTTCCGAAATACCAGCAAATATTTTTACACCCAATCTTGATGATACGTAGTGGTAATGACAAGTACACAATTCCCACATGGCTCACCAAATTTTGTTCTTCTATGTTGAAGCATTCGTTTACAGTAGCAGTTTTTATTTTTAGGTTTCCCTCTGTTCTCTCCTATATAGATAGATGAATTGGGAACTCTAAATCCAACATAGTTTGTAGTAGCTCTTTGAAACCTGAGAAAATAAAGGAGTCTCAGTTTTGTCTCTATGTTTTGTTTCCTCTTCAAGTAGCCCTTGGCACAGACTGTGGAAAAGCACTTTCATTGAGAGGGGTTGCCAAGCTTCTAAGAAATAAGGAGTTTCCGAAATACCAGCAAATATTTTTCACACAACTTGATTATACTTGGTGGTAATGATCAGTACACAAATCCCACTTGGCTGACCAAAATGTGTTCTTCTAGGTTGAAGCTTTCGTCTACAGTAGCAGTTTTTATATGTAGGTTTCAGTGTGTTCTCTCTTATAAGGATCGATGAATTTGGAACTCTAAATCCAACATGGTTTGTAGTAGCACTTTGAAACTTGACAAAATAAATTAGTCCTCAGTTTTGTCTCTATGGTTTGTTTCCTCTTCAAGTAGCCCTATTCACAGACTGTGGAAAAGCAATTTCATTGAAAGGGGTTGCCAAACTTCCAAGAAATAACGAGTTTCCGAAATACCAGCAAATATTTTTACACCCAGTCTTGATGATACGTGGTGGTAATGACAAGTACACAATTCCCACATGGCTCACCAAATTTTGTTCTTCTAGGTTGAAGCGTTCGTTTACAGTAGCAGTTTTTATTTTTAGTTTTCCCTCTGTTCTCTCATATATAGATAGATGAATTTGGAACTCTAAATCCAACATGGTTTGTAGTAGCACTTTGAAACTTGACAAAATAAAGGAGTTCTCAGTTTTGTTTCTATGGTTTGTTTCCTCTTCAAGTATCCCTAGACACAGACTGTGGAAAAGTACTTTCAATGAAAGGGGTTGCCAAGCTTCTAAGAAATAACAATTTTGCGAAATCCCAGCAAATATTTTTTCACCCAATCTTGATGATACTTGGTGGTAATGATCAGTACACAAATCCCACTTGGCTCTCCAAATATTGTTCTTCTAGGTTTAAGCGTTCGTCTACAGTAGCAGTTTTTATATTTAGGTTTCACTCTGATCTTTCCTATATAGATAGATGAATTTGGAGCTCGAAATCCAACATGGTTTGTAGTAGCTCTTTGAAACTTGAGAAAATAAAGTATTTCTCAGTTTTGTCTCTATGGTTTGTTTCCTCTTCAAGTAGCCCTAGGCACAGAATGTGGAAAAGAACTTTCATTGAGAGGGGTTGCCAAGCTTCTAAGAAATAAGGAGTTTCCGAAATAACAGCAAATATTTTTCACCCAAACTTGATTATACTTGGTGGTAATGATCAGTACAAAAATCCCACTTGGCTGACCAAATTGTGTTCTTCTACGTTGAAGATTTCGTCTACAGTAGCAGTTTTTATATGTAGGTTACACTCTGTTCTCTATTATATACATAGATGAATTTTTAACTCTAAATCCAACATGGTTTGTAGTAGCTCTTTAAAACTTCACAAAATAAATGAGTTCTCAGTTTAGTCTCTATGGTTTGTTTCCTCTTCAAGTAGCCCTAGACACAGACTGTGGAGAAGCACTTTCATTGAGAGGGGTTGCCAAGCTTCCAAGAAATTACGAGTTTCCGAAATACCAGCAAATATTTTTTCACACAATCTTGATGATACGTGGTGGTAATGACAAGTACACAAATCCCACTTGGCTCACCAAATTTTGTTCTTCAAGGTTGAAGCGTTTGTTTACAGTAGCAGTTTTTATTTTAAGGTTTCCCTCTGTTCTCTCCTATATTGATAGATGAATTTGGAACTCTAAATCCAACATGGTTTGTAGTAGCTCTTTGAAACTTGACAAAATAAAGTAGTTCTCAGTTTTGTCTCTATGGTTTGTTTCCTCTTCGAGTAGCCCTAGGCACAGACTGTGGAAAAGCATTTTCATTGAGAGGGGTTGCCAAGCTTCTAAGAAATAACGAGTTTTCCAAATACCAGCAAATATTTTTTCACCCAAACTTGATGATACTTGGTGGTAATGATCAGTACACAAATCCCAGCTGGCTCACCAAATTTTGTTCTTCTAGTATTAAGCGTTCGTCTACTGTAGCAGTTTTTATATTTACGTTTCACTGTGTTCTTCCCTATATAGATAGATGAATTTGGATATCTAAATCCAACATGGTTTGTAGTAGCTCTTTGAAGCTTGAGAAAATGAAGTATTTCTCAGTTTTCTCTCTATGGTTTATTTCCACTTCAAGTAACCCTAGGCACAGACTGTGGAAAAGCACTTTCATTGAGAGGGGTTGCCAAGCTTCTAAGAAATAACGAGTTTAAGAAATACCAGCAAATATTTTTTCACCCAATCTTGATGATACTTGGTGGTAATGATCAGTACACAAATCCCGCTTGGCTCACCAAATTTTGTTCTTCTAGGTTTAAGCGTTCGTCTACAGGAGCAGTTTTTATACTTAGGTTTCACTCTGTTCTCTCCTATGTAGATAGATGAATTTGGAACTCTAAATCCAACATGGTTTGTAGTAGCTCTTTGAAACTTGACAAAATAAAGGAGTTCTCAGTTTTGTCTCTATGGTTTGTTTCCTTTTCAAGTAGCCCTAAGCAGAGACTGTGGAAAAGCACTTTCATTGAAAGGGTTTGCAAAGCTTCCAAGAAATTACGAATTTCCGAAATACCAGAAAAAATTTTTTCACCCAATGTTGATGATACGTGGTGGTAATGACGAGTACACCAATCCCACTTGGCTCACCAAATTTTGTTCTTCTAGGTTGAAGCGTTCGTTTACAGTAGCAATTTTTATTTATAGGTTTCACTCTGTTCTCTCCTATATAGATAGATGAATATGGAACACTAAATCCAACATGGTTTGTGTAGCTCTTTGAAACTTCACAAAATAAAGGTGTTCTCAGTTTTGTCCCTATGGTTTGTTTCCTCTTCAAGTAGCCCTAGGCACAGACTGTGGAAAACCAATTTCATTGAGAGGGGTTGCCAAGCTTCTAAGAAATAACGAGATTCCGGAATACCAGCAAATATTTTTTCACCCAATCTTGATGATAATTGGTGGTAATGATCAGTACACAAATCGCACTTGGCTCCCCAAATTTTGTTCTTCTAAGTTTAAGCGTTCGTCTACTGTAGCAGTTTTTATATTTATGTTTCACTCTGCTCTCCCCTACATAGATAGATGAATTTGGAACTCTAAATCAAACATGGTATGTAGTAGCACTTCGAAACTTGAGAAAATAAAGAATTTCTCAGTTTTGTCTCTATGGTTTGTTTCCACTTCAAGTAGCCCTAGGCACAGACTCTGGAAAAGCATTTTCATTGAGAGGGGTTGCCAAACTTCTAAGAAATAAGGAGTTTCCTATATATCAGCAAATATTTTTCACCCAAACTTGATTATACTTGGTGGTAATGATCAGTACAAAAATCCCACTTGGCTGACCAAATTGTGTTCTTCTACGTTGAAGCTTTCTTCTACAGTAGCAGTTTTTATATGTAGGTTTCACTCTGTTCTCCATTATATACATAGATGAATTTGGAACTCTAAATCCAACATGGTTTGCAGTAGCACTTTGAAACTTGACAAAAAAAGGAGTTCTCAGTTTTGTCTCTATGGTTTGTTTCCTCTTCAAGTAGCCCTTCGCACAGACTCTGCAAAAGCACTTTCATTGAGAATGGTTGCCAAGCTTCTAGAAATAACGATTTTAAGAAATACCAGCAAATATTTTTTCACGAAATCTTGATGATACTTATTGGTAATGATCAGTACACAAATCCCACTTGGCTCACCAAATTTTGCTCTTCTAGGTTTAAGCGTTCGTCTACAGGAGCAGTTTTTATACTTAGGTTTCACTCTGTTCTCTCCTATGTAGATAGATGAATTTGGAACTCTAAATCCAACATGGTTTGTAGTAGCTCTTTAAAACTTGACAAAATAAATGAGTTCTCAGTTTAGTCTCTATGGTTTGTTTCCTCTTCAAGTAGCCCTAGACACAGACTGTGGAGAAGCACTTTCATTGAGAGGGGTTGCCAAGCTACCAAGAAATTACGAGTTTCCAAAACCAGCAAATATTTTTTCACACAATCTTGATTATACGTGGTGGTAATGACAAGTACACAAATCCCACTTGGCTCACCAAATTTTGTTCTTCAAGGTTGAAGCGTTCGTTTACAGTAGCAGTTTTTATTTTAAGGTTTCCCTCTGTTCTCTCCTATGTTGATAGATGAATTTGGAACTCTAAATCCAACATGGTTTGTAGTAGCTCTTTGAAACTTGACAAAATAAAGTAGTTCTCAGTTTGTCTCTATGGTTTGTGTCCTCTTCAAGTTGCCCTAGGCACAGACTGTGGAAAAGCATTTTCATTGAGAGGGGTTGCCAAGCTTCTAAGAAATAACGAGTTTTCCAAATACCAGCAAATATATTTTCACCCAATCTTGATGACTTGGTGGTAATGATCAGTACACAAATCCCACCTGACTCACCAAGTTTTGTTCTTCTAGTATTAAGCGTTCGTCTACTGTAGCAGTTTTTATATTTACGTTTCACTCTGTTCTTCCCTATATAGATAGATGAATTTGGAAATCCAAATCCAACATGGTTTGTAGTAGCTCTTTGAAATTTGAGAAAATAAAGTATTTCTCAGTTTTGTCTCTATGGTTTGTTTCGACTTCAAGTAACCCTAGGCACAGACTGTGGAAAAGCACTTTCATTGAAAGGGTTTGCAAAGCTTCCAAGAAATTACGAATTTCCGAAATACCAGTAAAATTTTTTTCACCCAATATTGATGATACGTGGTGGTAATGACGAGTACACCAATCCCACTTGGCTCACCAAATTTTGTTCTTCTAGTTTGAAGCGTTCGTTTACAGTAGCAATTTTTATTTATAGGTTTCACTCTGTTCTCTCCTATATAGATAGATGAATATGGAACACTAAATCCAACATGGTTTGTAGTAGCTCTTTGAAACTTCACAAAATAAAGGAGTTCTCAGTTTTGTCCCTATGGTTTGTTTCCTCTTCAAGTAGCCCTAGGCACAGACTGTGGAAAACCACTTTCATTGAGAGGGGTTGCCAAGCTTCTAAGAAATAACGAGGTTCCGGAATACCAGCAAATATTTTTTCACCCAATCTTGATGATACTTGGTGGTAACGATTAGTACACAAATCCCACTTGGCTGACCAAATTGTGTTCTTCTACGTTGAAGCTTTCGTCTACAGTAGCAGTTTTTATATGTAGGTTTCACTCTGTTCTCTCTTATATAGATAGATGAATTTGGAACTCTAAATACAACATGGATTGTAGTAGCTCTTTGAAACTTGAAAAAATAAAGTAGTTCTCAGTTTTGTCTCTATGGTTTGTTTCCTTTTCAAGTAGCCTTAAGCAGAGATTGTGGAAAAGCACTTTTATTGAAAGGGTTTGCCACGCTTCCAAGAAATTACGAATTTCCGAAATACCAGCAAAAATTTTTTCACCCAATATTGATGATACGTGTTGGTAATGACGAGTACACCAATCCCACTTGGCTCACCAAATTTTGTTCTTCTAGGTTGAAGCGTTCGTTTACAGTAGCAATTTTTATTTATAGGTTTCACTCTGTTCTCTCCTATATAGATAGATGAATATGGAACACTAAATCCAACATGGTTTGTAGTAGCTCTTTGAAACTTCACAAAATATAGGAGATCTCAGTTTTGTCCCTATGGTTTGTTTCCTCTTCAAGTAGCCCTAGTCACAGACTGTGGACAACGACTTTCATTGAGAGGGGTTGCCAAGCTACTAAGAAATAACGAGATTCCGGAATACCAGCAAATATTTTTTCACCCAATCTTGATGATACTTGGTGGTAATGATCAGTACACAAATCGCACTTGGCTCACCAAATTTTGTTCTTCTAAGTTTAAGCGTTCGTCTACTGTAGTAGTTTTTATATTTACGTTTCACTCTGTTCTCCCCTATATAGATAGATGAATTTGGAACTCTAAATCCAACATGGTTTGTAGTAGCTCTTCGAAACTTGAGAAAATAAAGTATTTCTCAGTTTTGTCTCTATGGTTTGTTTCCACTTCAAGTAGCCCTAGGCACAGACTCTGGAAAAGCATTTTCATTGAGAGGGGTTGCCAAGCTTCTAAGAAATAAGGAGTTTCCGAAATACCAGCAAATATTTTTCACCCAAACTTGATTATACTTGGTGGTAATGATCAGTACAAAAATCCCACTTGGCTGACCAAATTGTGTTCTTCTACGTTGAAGCTTTCGTCTACAGTAGCAGTTTTTATATGTAGGTTACACTCTGTTCTCTATTATATACATAGATGAATTTGGAACTCTAAATCCAACATGGTTTGTAGTAGCACTTTGAAACTTGACAAAAAAGGAGTTCTCAGTTTTGTCTCTATGATTTGTTTCCTCTTCAAGTAGCCCTTGGCACAGACTCTGGAATAGCACTTTCATTGAGAGGGGTTGCCAAGCTTCTAAGAAATAACGAGTTTAAGAAATACCAGCAAATATTTTTTCACCCAATCTTGATGATACTTGGTGGTAATGATCAGTACACAAATCCCACTTGGCTCACCAAATTTTGTTCTTCTAGGTTTAAGCGTTCGTCTACAGGAGCAGTTTTTATACTTAGGTTTCACTCTGTTCTCTCCTATGTAGATAGATGAATTTGGAACTCTAAATCCAACATGGTTTGTAGTAGCTCTTTAAAACTTGAAAAAATAAATGAGTTCTCAGTTTAGTCTCTATGGTTTGTTTCCTCTTCAAGTAGCCCTAGACACAGACTTTGGAGAAGCACTTTCATTGAGAGGGGTTGCCAAGCTACCAAGAAATTACGAGTTTCCAAAATACCAGCAAATATTTTTTCACACAATCTTGATGATACGTGGTGGTAATGACAAGTACACAAATCCCACTTGGCTCACCAAATTTTGTTCTTCAAGGTTGAAGCGTTCGTTTACAGTAGCAGTTTTTATTTTAAGGTTTTCCTCTGTTCTCTCCTATATTGATAGATGAATTTGGAACTCTAAATCCAACATGGTTTGTAGTAGCTCTTTGAAACTCGACAAACTAAAGTAGTTCTCAGTTTTGTCTCTATGGTTTGTTCCCTCTTCAAGTAGTCCTACGCACAGACTGTGGAAAAGCATTTTCATTGAGAGGGGTTGCCAAGCTTCTAAGAAATAACGAGTTTTCCAAATACCAGCAAATATTTTTTCACCCAAACTTGATGATACTTGGTGGTAATGATCAGTACACAAATCCCAGCTGGCTCACCAAATTTTGTTCTTCTAGTATTAAGCGTTCGTCTACTGTAGCAGTTTTTATATTTACCTTTCACTCTGTTCTTCCCTATATAGATAGATGAATTTGGATATCTAAATCCAACATGGTTTGTAGTAGCTCTTTGAAACTTGAGAAAATGAAGTATTTCTCAGTTTTGTCTCTATGGTTTGTTTCCACTTCAAGTAACCCTAGGCACAGACTGTGGAAAAGCACTTTCATTGAGAGGGGTTGCCAAGCTTCTAAGAATTAACGAGTTTAAGAAATACCAGCTAATATTTTTTCACCCAATCTTGATGATACTTGGTGGTAATGATCAGTACACAAATCCCACTTGGCTCACCAAATTTTGTTCTTCTAGGTTTAAGCGTTCCTCTACAGGAGCAGTTTTTATACTTAGGTTTCACTCTGTTCTCTCCTATGTAGATAGATGAATTTGGAACTCTAAATCCAACATGGTTTGTAGTAGCTCTTTGAAACTTGACAAAATAAAGGAGTTCTCAGTTTTGTCTCTATGGTTTGTTTCCTTTTCAAGTAGCCCTAAGCAGAGACTGTGGAAAAGCACTTTCATTGAAAGGGTTTGCACAGCTTCCAAGAAATTACGAATTTCCAAAATACCAGAAAAATTTTTTTTACCCAATATTGATGATACGTGGTGGTAATGACGAGTACACCAATCCCACTTGGCTCACCAAATTTTGTTCTTCTAGGTTGAAGCGTTCGTTTATAGTAGCAATTTTTATTTATAGGTTTCACTCTGTTCTCTCCTATATAGATAGATGACTATGGAACACTAAATCCAACATGGTTTGTGTAGCTCTTTGAAACTTCACAAAATAAAGGAGTTCTCAGTTTTGTCCCTATGGTTTGTTTCCTCTTCAAGTAGCCCTAGGCACAGACTGTGGAAAACCACTTTCATTGAGAGGGGTTGCCAAGCTTCTAAGAAATAACGAGATTCCGGAATACCAGCAAATATTTTTTCACCCAATCTTGATGATAATTGGTGGTAATGATCATTACACAAATCCCACTTGGATCCCCAAATTTTGTTCTTCTAAGTTTAAGCGTTCGTCTACTGTAGCAGTTTTTATATTTACATTTCACTCTGTTCTCCCCTATATAGATAGATGAATTTGGAACTCTAAATCAAACATGGTTTGTAGTAGCTCTTCGAAACTTGAGAAAATAAAGAATTTCTCAGTTTTGTCTCTATGGTTTGTTTCCACTTCAAGTAGCCCTAGGCACAGACTCTGGAAAAGCATTTTCACTGAGAGGGGTTGCCAAGCTTCTAAGAAATAAGGAGTTTCCTATATATCAGCAAATATTTTTCACCCAAACTTGATTATACTTGGTGGTAATGATCAGTACAAAAATCCCACTTGGCTGACCAAATTGTGTTCTTCTACGTTGAAGCTTTCGTCTACAGTAGCAGTGTTTATATGTAGGTTTCACTCTGTTCTCTATTATATACATAGATGAATTTGGAACTCTAAATCCAACATGGTTTGTAGTAGCACTTTGAAACTTGACAAAAAAAGGAGTTCTCAGTTTTGTCTCTATGGTTTGTTTCCTCTTCAAGTAGCCCTTGGCACAGACTCTGCAAAAGCACTTTCATTGAGAGGGGTTGCCAAGCTTCTAGAAATAACGAGTTTAAGAAATACCAGCAAATATTTTTTCACCCAATCTTGATGATACTTGGTGGTAATGATCAGTACACAAATCGCACTTGGCTCACCAAATTTTGTTCTTCTAAGTTTAAGCGTTCGTCTACTGTAGTAGTTTTTATATTTACGTTTCACTCTGTTCTCCCCTATATAGATAGATGAATTTGGAACTCTAAATCCAACATGGTTTGTAGTAGCTCTTCGAAACTTGAGAAAATAAAGTATTTCTCAGTTTTGTCTCTATGGTTTGTTTCCACTTCAAGTAGCCCTAGGCACAGACTCTGAAAAAGCATTTTCATTGAGAGGGGTTGCCAAGCTTCTAAGAAATAAGGAGTTTCCGAAATACCAGCAAATATTTTTCACCCAAACTTGATTATACTTGGTGGTAATGATCAGTACAAAAATCCCACTTGGCTGAACAAATTGTGTTCTTCTACGTTGAAGCTTTCGTCTACAGTAGCAGTTTTTATATGTAGGTTACACTCTGTTCTCTATTATATACATAGATGAATTTGGAACTCTAAATCCAACATGGTTTGTAGTAGCACTTTGAAACTTGACAAAAAAGGAGTTCTCAGTTTTGTCTCTATGGTTTGTTTCCTCTTCAAGTAGCCCTTGGCACAGACTCTGGAATAGCACTTTCATTGAGAGGGGTTGCCAAGCTTCTAAGAAATAACGAGTTTAAGAAATACCAGCAAATATTTTTTCACCCAATCTTGATGATACTTGGTGGTAATGATCAGTACACAAATCCCACTTGGCTCACCAAATTTTGTTCTTCTAGGTTTAAGCGTTCGTCTACAGGAGCAGTTTTTATGCTTAGGTTTCACTCTGTTCTCTCCTATGTAGATAGATGAATTTGGAACTCTAAATCCAACATGGTTTGTAGTAGCTCTTTAAAACTTGACAAAATAAATGAGTTCTCAGTTTAGTCTCTATGGTTTGTTTCCTCTTCAAGTAGCCCTAGACACAGACTGTGGAGAAGCACTTTCATTGAGAGGGGTTGCCAAGCTACCAAGAAATTACGAGTTTCCAAAATACCAGCAAATATTTTTTCACACAATCTTGATGATACGTGGTGGTAATGACAAGTACACAAATCCCACTTGGCTCACCAAATTTTGTTCTTCAAGGTTGAAGCGTTCGTTTACAGTAGCAGTTTTTATTTTAAGGTTTTCCTCTGTTCTCTCCTATATTGATAGATGAATTTGGAACTCTAAATCCAACATGGTTTGTAGTAGCTCTTTGAAACTTGACAAACTAAAGTAGTTCTCAGTTTTGTCTCTATGGTTTGTTTCCTCTTCAAGTAGTCCTACGCACAGACTGTGGAAAAGCATTTTCATTGAGAGGGGTTGCCAAGCTTCTAAGAAATAACGAGTTTTCCAAATACCAGCAAATATTTTTTCACCCAAACTTGATGATACTTGGTGGTAATGATCAGTACACAAATCCCAGCTGGCTCACCAAATTTTGTTCTTCTAGTATTAAGCGTTCGTCTACTGTAGCAGTTTTTATATTTACGTTTCACTCTGTTCTTCCCTATATAGATAGATGAATTTGGATATCTAAATCCAACATGGTTTGTAGTAGCTCTTTGAAACTTGAGAAAATGAAGTATTTCTCAGTTTTGTCTCTATGGTTTGTTTCCACTTCAAGTAACCCTAGGCACAGACTGTGGAAAAGCACTTTCATTGAGAGGGGTTGCCAAGCTTCTAAGAATTAACGAGTTTAAGAAATACCAGCTAATATTTTTTCACCCAATCTTGATGATACTTGGTGGTAATGATCAGTACACAATTCCCACTTGGCTCACCAAATTTGGTTCTTCTAGGTTTAAGCGTTCGTCTACAGGAGCAGTTTTTATACTTAGGTTTCACTCTGTTCTCTCCTATGTAGATAGATGAATTTGGAACTCTAAATCCAACATGGTTTTTAGTAGCTCTTTGAAACTTGACAAAATAAAGGAGTTCTCAGTTTTGTCTCTATGGTTTGTTTCCTTTTCAAGTAGCCCTAAGCAGAGACTGTGGAAAAGCACTTTCATTGAAAGGGTTTGCACAGCTTCCAAGAAATTACGAATTTCCAAAATACCAGAAAAAATTTTTTTACCCAATATTGATGATACGTGGTGGTAATGACGAGTACACCAATCCCACTTGGCTCACCAAATTTTGTTCTTCTAGGTTGAAGCGTTCGTTTACAGTAGCAATTTTTATTTATAGGTTTCACTCTGTTCTCTCCTATATAGATAGATGACTATGGAACACTAAATCCAACATGGTTTGTGTAGCTCTTTGAAACTTCACAAAATAAAGGAGTTCTCAGTTTTGTCCCTATGGTTTGTTTCCTCTTCAAGTAGCCCTAGGCACAGACTGTGGAAAACCACTTTCATTGAGAGGGGTTGCCTATCTTCTAAGAAATAACGAGATTCCGGAATACCAGCAAATATTTTTTCACCCAATCTTGATGATAATTGGTGGTAATGATCAGTACACAAATCCCACTTGGATCCCCAAATTTTGTTCTTCTAAGTTTAAGCGTTCGTCTACTGTAGCAGTTTTTATATTTACGTTTCACTCTGTTCTCCCCTATATAGATAGATGAATTTGGAACTCTAAATCAAACATGGTTTGTAGTAGCTCTTCGAAACTTGAGAAAATAAAGAATTTCTCAGTTTTGTCTCTATGGTTTGTTTCCACTTCAAGTAGCCCTAGGCACAGACTCTGGAAAAGCATTTTCATTGAGAGGGGTTGCCAAGCTTCTAAGAAATAAGGAGTTTCCTATATATCAGCAAATATTTTTCACCCAAACTTGATTATACTTGGTGGTAATGATCAGTACAAAAATCCCACTTGGCTGACCAAATTGTGTTCTTCTACGTTGAAGCTTTCGTCTACAGTACCAGTTTTTATATGTAGGTTTCACTCTGTTCTCTATTATATACATAGATGAATTTGGAACTCTAAATCCAACATGGTTTGTAGTAGCACTTTGAAACTTGACAAAAAAAGGAGTTCTCAGTTTTGTCTCTATGGTTTGTTTCCTCTTCAAGTAGCCCTTGGCACAGACCCTGCAAAAGCACTTTCATTGAGAGGGGTTGCCAAGCTTCTAGAAATAACGAGTTTAAGAAATACCAGCAAATATTTTTTCACCCAATCTTGATGATACTTATTGGTAATGATCAGTACACAAATCCCACTTGGCTCACCAAATTTTGTTCTTCTAGGTTTAAGCGTTCGTCTACAGGAGCAGTTTTTATACTTATGTTTCCCTCTGTTCTCTCCTATATAGATAGATGAATTTTTAACTCTAAATCCAACATGGTTTGTAGTAGCTCTTTGAAACATGAAAAAATAAAGTAGTTCTCAGTTTTGTCTCTATGGTTTGTGTCCTCTTCAAGTAGCCCTAGGCACAGACTGTGGAAAAGCATTTTCATTGAGAGGGGATGCCAAGCTTCTAAGAAATAACGAGTTTTCCAAATACCAGCAAATATTTTTTCACCCAAACTTGATGATACTTGGTGGTAATGATCAGTACACAAATCCCACCTGGGTCACCAAATTTTGTTCTTCTAATATTAAGGGTTCGTCTACTGTAGCAGTTTATATATTTACGTTTCACTCTGTTCTTCCCTATATAGATAGATGAATTGGGAAATCAAATCCAACATGGTTTGTAGTAGCTCTTTGAAACTTGAGAAAATAATATATTTCTCAGTTTTGTCTCTATGGTTTGTTTCCACTTCAAGTAACCCTAGGCACAGACTGTGGAAAAGAACTTTCATTGAGAGGGGTTGCCAAGCTTCTAAGAAATAAGGATTTTCCGAAATACCAGCAAATATTGTACAACCAAACTTGATTATACTTGCTGGAAATGATCAGTACACAAATCCCATTTGGCTCACCAAATTTTGTTCTTCTAGGTTGAAGCGTTCGTTTACAGTATCAGTTTTTATTTTTAGGTATCCCTCTGTTATCTCCTAGATAGATAGATGAATTTGGAACTCTAAATCCAACATGCTTTGTAGTAGCTCTTTCAAACTTGACAAAAAAAGTAGTTCTCAGTTTTGTCTCTATGGTTTGTTTCCTCTTCAAGTAGCCCTTGGCACAGACTGTGGAAAAGCACTTTCATTGAGAGGGGTTGCCAAGCTTCTATGAAATAACGAGTTTCCGAAATACCAGCAAATATTTTCTCACCCAATCTTGATGATATTGGTGGTAATGATCAGTACACAAATCCCACTTGTCTCATCAAATTTTGTTATACTAGGTAAGCATTCGTTTACAATAGCAGTTTTTATATTTACGTTTCACTCTGTTCTCTCCTATATAGATAGATGAATTTGGAACTCTGAATCCAACATGGTTTGTAGCAGCTCTTTGAAACTTGACAAAATAAAGGAGTTCTCAGTTTTGTCTCTATTTTTTGTTTCCTCTTGAAGTAGACCTAGGCTAGACTGTGGAAAAGCACTATCATTGAGAGGGGTTGCAAAGCTTCCAAGAAATTACGAGTTTCCGAAATACCAGCAAATATTTTTTCACCAAATATTGATGATACTTGGTGGTAATGATCAGTACACAAAATCCACTTGGCTCACCAAATTTTGTTCTTCTAGGTTTAAGAGTTCGTCTACTGTATCAGTTGTTATATTTATGTTTCACTCTTTTCTCCCCTATATAGATAGATGAATTTGGAACTCTAAATACAACATGGTTTGTAGTAGCTATTCGAAACTTGAGAAAATAAAGTATTTCTCAGTTTTGTCTCTATGGTTTGTTTCCACTTCAAGTAGCCCTAGGCACAGACTGTGGAAAAGCACTTTCATTGAGAGGTTTTGCCAAGCTTCCAAGAAATTACGAGTTTCCGAAATACCAGCAAATATTTTTTCACCCAAACTTGATTATACTTGGTGGTAATGATCAGTACACAAATCCCACTTGGCTGACCTAATTGTGTTCTTCTACGTTGAAGCTTTCGTCTACATTAGCAGTTTTTATATTTAGGTTTCACTCTGTTCTCTTCTATGTAGATAGAATAATTTGGAACTCTAAATCCATCATGGTTTGTACTAGTTCTTTTAAACTTGACAAAATAAAGGAGTTCTCAGTTTTGTCTCTATTGTTTGTTTCCTCTTCAAGTAGCCCTAGGCACAGACTTTGGAAAAGCACTTTCATTGAGAGGGATTGCCAAGCTTCCAAGAATTTACGAGTTTCCGAAATACCAGCAAATATTTTTTCACCCTATCTTGATGATACGTGGTGGTAATGACAAGTACACAAATCCCACTTGGCTCACCAGATTTTGTTCTTCTAGGTTGAAGCGTTCGTTTACAGTAGCAGTTTTTATTTTTAGGTTTCCCTGTGTTCTCTCCTATATACATAGATGAATTTGGAACTCTAAATCCAACATGGTTTGTAGTAGCTCCTTGAAACTTGACAAAATAAAGGAGTTCTCAGTTTTGTCTCTATGGTTTGTTTCCTCTTCAAGTAGCCCTAGGCAAAGACTGTGGAAAAGCACTTTCATTGAGAGGAGTTGCCAAGCTTCTAAGAATTAACGAGTTTCCGAAATACCAGCAAATATTTTCTCACCCAATCTTGATGATACTTGGTGGTAATGATCGGTACACAAATCCCACTTGACTAACCAAATTTTGTTCTTCTAGTTTGAAGCGTTTGTTTACAGTAGCAGATTATAATTTTAGGTTTCCCTCTGTTCTCTCCTATATAGATAGATGAATTTGGAACTCTAAATTCAACATGGTTTGTAGTAGCTCTTTGAAACTTGCCAAAATAAAGGAGTTATCAGTTTTTTCTATGATTTGTTTCCTCTTCAAGTAGCCCTAAGCAGAGACTGTGGAAAAGCACTTTCATTGAAAGGGGTTGCCAAGCTTACAAGAAGTTACGAGTTTCCGAAATACCAGCAAATATTTTTTAACCCAATCTTGATGATTCGTGGTGGTAATGACAAGTACACAAATCCCACTTGGCTCATCAAATTTTGCTCTTCTAGGTTGAAGCGTTCGTTTACAGTAGCAGTTTATTTTTTTAGGTTTCACTCTGTTCTCTTTTATATAGATAGATGAATTTGGAACTCTAAATCCAACATGGTTTGTACTAGCTCTTTGAAACTTGACAAAATAAAGGAGTTCTCAGTTTTGTGTCTATGGTTTGTTTCCTCTTCAAGTAGCCCTAGGAGAGACTGTGGAAAAGCACTTTCATTGAGAGGGGTTGCCAGGCTTCTAAGAATTAAGGATTTTCCGAAATACCAGCAAATAGTTTTTCATCCAATCTTGATGATACTTGGTGGTAATGATCAGTACACAAATCCCACTTGGATCACCAAATTTTGTTTTTTTAGGTTCAAGCGTTCGTCTATAGTAGCAGTTTTTATATTTAGGTTTTCCTCTGTTCTCTCCTATATAGATAGATAAATTTGGAACTCTAAATCCAACGTAGTTTGTCGTAGCTGTTTGAAACTTGACAAAATAAAGGAGTTCTCAGTTTTGTCTCTATTGTTTGTTTCCTCTTCAAGTAGCCCTAAGCAGAGACTGTGGAAAAGCACTTTCATTGAAAGGGGTTGCCAAGCTTCCAAGAAATTACGAGTTTCCGAAATACCAGCAAATATTTTTTCACCCAATCTTGATGATATTTGGTGGTAATGATAAGTACACAAATCCCACTTGGCTCACCAAATTTTGTTCTAGGTTTCAGCGTTCGTCTACAGTAGCAGTTTTTATATTGATGTTTCACTCTGATCTCTCCTATATAGATAGATGTATTTGGAACTCTAAATCCAACATGGTTTATAGTACGTCTTTGAAACTTGACAAAAAAAAGTAGTTCTCACTTTTGCCTCTTGGTTTGTTTCCTCTTCAATTAGCCCTAAGCAGAGACTGTGGAAAAGCACTTTTATTGAAAGGGGTTGCTAAGCTTCTAAGAAATTACGAGTTTCAAAAATACCAGCAAATATTTTTTCACCCAATCTTGATGATTCGTGGTGGTAATGACAAGTACACCAATCCCACTTGGCTCTCCAAATTTTGTTCTTCTAGGTTGAAGCGTTCGTTTACAGTAGCAGTTTTTATTTTTAGGTTTCACTCTGTTCTCTCCTATATAGATAGATGAATTTGGAACTCTAAATTTAACATGGTTTGTAGTAGCTCTTTGAAACTTGACAAAATATAGGAGTTCTCAGTTTTGTCTCTATGGTTTGTTTCCTCTTCAAGTAGCCCAAGGTACAGACTGTGGAAAAGCATGTTCATTGAGAGGGATTTTCAAGCTTCTAAGAAATAACGAGTTTCCAAAATACCAGTAAATATTTTTTCACCCAATCTTGATGATACTTGGTTGTAATGATCAGTACACAAATCGCACTTGGCTCACCAAATTTTCTTCTTCTAGGTTTAAGCGTTCGTCTACAGAAGCAATTTTTATATTTAGGTTTCACTCTGTTCTCTCCTATATAGATAGATGAGTTTGGAACTCTAAATCCAACATGGTTTGTAGTAGCTCTTTGAAACTTGACAAAATAAAGGAGTTCTCAGTTGTGTCTCTATTTTTTGTTTTGTCTTCAAGTAGCCCTAGGCACAGACTGTGGAAAAGCACTTCCATTGAGAGGGATTGCCAAGCTTCTAAGAAATAACGAGTTTCCGAAATACCAGCAAATATTTTTTAAACACAATCTTGATGATACTTGGTCGTAATGATCATTACACAAATCCCACTTGGCTAACCAAATTTTGTTCTTATAGGTTGAAGCGTTCGTTTACAGTAGCAGTTTTTATATGTAGGTTTCACTCTGTTCTCTCTTATATAGATAGATAAATTTGGAACTCTAAATCCAGCATGGTTTGTAGTAGCTCTTTGAAACCTGATAAAATAAAGTAGTTCTCAGTTTTGTCTTTATGGTTTGTTTCCTCTTCAAGTAGCCCTAGGCACAGACTGTGGAAAAGCACTTTCATTGAAAGAGGTTGCCATGCTTCCACGAAATAACGCGTTCCCAAAATACCAGCAAATATTTTTTCACCCAATCTTGATGATACTTGATGGTAATGATCAGTACAAAAATCCCACTTGGCTCACCAAATTGTGTTCTTCTAGGTTGAAGCGTTCGTCTACAGTACCAGTTTTTATATTTAGGTTTTCCTCTGTTCTCTCCTATATAAATAGATGAATTTGGAAGTCTAAATCCAACATGGTTTGTAGTAGCTCTTTGAAACTTGAAAAAATAAAAGAGTTCTCAGTTTTGTCTCTATGATTTGTTTCCTCTTCAATTAGCCCTAAGCAGAGACTGTGGAAAAGCACTTTCATTGAAGGGGGTTGAAAATCTTCCAGGAAATTACGAGTTTCCGAAATACCAGCAAATATTTTTTCACTCAATCTTGATGATACGTTGTGGTAATGACAAGTATACAAATCTCACTTGGCTCACCAAATTTTGTTCTTCTAGGTTGAAGCGTTCCTTTACAGTAGCAGTTTATATTTTTAGGTTTCCCTCTGTTCTCTCCTATATAGATAGATGAATTTGGAACTCTAAATCCAACATGGTTTGTAGTAGCTTTTTGAAACTTGAGAAAATAAAGGAGTTCTCAGTTTTGTCTCTATGATTTGTTTCCTCTTCAAGTAGCCCTAACCAGAGACTGTGGAAAAGCACTTTCATTGAATGCGGTTGCCAATCTTCCAAGAAATTACGAGTTTCCGAAATACCTGCAAATATTTTTTCATTCAATCTTGATGATACGTGGTGGTAATGACAACTACACAAATCTCACTTGGCTCACCAAATTTTGTTCTTCTCGGTTGAAGCGTTCGTTTACAGTAGCAGTTTTTATTTTTAGGTTTCACTTTGTTCTCTCCTATATAGATATATGAATTGGAACTATAAATCTAAAATGGTTTGTAGTAGCTCTTTGAAACTCGAGGAAATAAAGGAGTTCTCAGTTTTGTCTCTATGATTTGTTTCCTCTTCTAGTAGCCCTAAGCAGAGACTGTGGAAAAGCACTTTCATTGAAAGGGGTTGCCAAGCATCCAAGAAATTAGGAGTTTCCGAAATACCAGCAAATATTTTTTCACTCAATCTTGATGATACGTGGTGGTAATGACAAGTACACAAATCTCACTTGGCTCACCAAGTTTTGTTCTTCTAGGTTGAAGCGTTCGTCTACAGTAGCTGTTTTTATTTTTAGGTTTCACTTTGTTCTCTCCTATACAGATAGATGAATTTGGAACTCTAAATCCAACATGGTGTGTAGTAGCTCTTTGAGACTTGACAAAATAAAGGAGTTCTCAGTTTTCTCTCTATGGTTTGTTTCCTTTTCAAGTAGCCCTAAGCAGAGACTGTGGAAAAGCACTTTCATTGAGAGGGGTTGCCAAGCTTCCAAGAAATTACGAGTTTCCGAAATACCAGCAAATATTTTTTTACCCGGTCTTGATGATACTTGGTGGTAATGATCAGTCCACAAATCCCACTTGGCTCACCAAATTTTGTTCTTCTAGGTTGAAGCGTTCGTCTACAGTAGTGGTTTTTATATGTAGGTTTCACTCTGATCTCTCCTATATAGATAGATGAATTTGGAACTCTAAATGTAACATGGTTTGTAATGGCTCTTTGAAACTTGAGAAAATAAAGTAGTTCTCAGTTTTGTCTCTATGGTTTGTTTCTTCTTCAAGTAGCCCTAGGCACAGACTGTCATAAAGCATTTGAATTGAAAGGGGTTGCCAAGCTTCCAAGAAATATCGAGTTTCTGAAATACCAGCAAATATTTTTTCACCCAATTTGATGATACTTCGTGGTAATGATCGGTACACAAATCACACTTGACTCCAAAATTTTGTTCTGCTAGTTTGAAGCGTTCGTTTACAGTAGCAGTTTATATTTTTAGGTTTCCCTCTGTTCTCTCTTAAATAGATAGATGAATTTGGAACTCTAAATCCAACATGGTTTGTAGTAGCTCTTTGAAACTTGACAAAATAAAGGAGTTCTCAGTTTTTTCTCTATGATTTGTTTCCTCTTCAAGTAGCCCTAAGCAGAGACTGTGGAAAAGCACTTTCATTGAAAGGGGTTGCCAAGCTTCCAAGAAATTACGAGTTTCCGAAATACCAGCAAATATTTTTTAACCCAATCTTGATGATTCGTGGTGGTAATGACAAGTACACAAATCCCACTTGGCTCATCAAATTTTGCTCTTCTAGATTTAAGCGTTAGTTTACAGTAGCAGTTTTTATTTTTAGGTTAACCTATGTTCTCTCGTATATACATAGATGAATTTGGAACTCTAAATCCAACATGGTTTGTACTAGCTCTTTGAAACTTGACAAAATAAAGGAGTTCTCAGTTTTGTGTCTATGGTTTGTTTCCTCTTCAAGTAGCCCTAGGCACAGATTGTGGAAAAGCACTTTCATTGAGAGGGGTTGCCAGGCTTCTATGAATTAAGGATTTTCCGAAATACCAGCAAATAGTTTTTCATCCAATCTTGATGATACTTGCTGGTAATGATCAGTACACAAATCCCACTTGGATCACCAAATTTTGTTTTTTTAGGTTCAAGCGTTCGTCTATAGTAGCAGTTTTTATATTTAGGTTTTCCTCTGTTCTCTCCTATATAGATAGATGAATTTGGAACTCTAAATCCAACATAGTTTGTCGTAGCTGTTTGAAACTTGACAAAATAAAGGAGTTCTCAGTTTTGTCTCTATTGTTTGTTTCCTCTTCAAGTAGCCCTAGCACAGACTGTGGAAAAGCACTTACATTGAGAGGGGTTGATAAGCTTCTAAGAAATAACGAGATTCCGAAATACCAGCAAATATTTTTTCACCCAATCTTGATGATATTTGGTGGTAATGATAAGTACACAAATCCCACTTGGCTCACCAAATTTTGTTCTAGGTTTCAGCGTTCGTCTACAGTAGCAGTTTTTATATTGATGTTTCACTCTGATCTCTCCTATATAGATAGATGTATTTGGAACTCTAAATCCAACATGGTTTATAGTACGTCTTTGAAACTTGACAAAAATAAGTAGTTGTAACTTTTGCCTCTTGGTTTGTTTCCTCTTCAATTAGCCCTAAGCAGAGACTGTGGAAAAGCACTTTTATTGAAAGGGGTTGCTAAGCTTCCAAGAAATTACGAGTTTCAAAAATACCAGCAAATATTTTTTCACCCAATCTTGATTATATGTGGTGGTAATGACAAGTACACCAATCCCACTTGGCTCTCCAAATTTTGTTCTTCTAGGTTGAAGCGTTCGTTTACAGTAGCAGTTTTTATTTTTAGGTTTCACTCTGTTCTCTCCGATATAGATAGATGAATTTGGAACTCTAAATTTAACATGGTTTGTAGTAGCTCTTTGAAACTTGACAAAAAAAAGGAGTTCTCAGTTTTGTCTCTATGGTTTGTTTCCTCTTCAAGTAGCCCAAGGCACAGACTGTGGAAAAGCATGTTCATTGAGAGGGATTTCCAAGCTTCTAAGAAATAACGAGTTTCCAAAATACCAGTAAATATTTTTTCACCCAATCTTGATGATACTTGGTTGTAATGATCAGTACACAAATCGCACTTGGCTCACCAAATTTTCTTCTTCTAGGTTTAAGCGTTCGTCTACAGAAGCAATTTTTATATTTAGGTTTCACTCTGTTCTCTCCTATATAGATAGATGAGTTTTTTAACTCTAAATATAACATGGTTTGTAGTAGCTGTTTGAAACTTGACAAAATAAAGGAGTTCTCAGTTGTGTCTCTATGGTTTGTTTTGTCTTCAAGTAGCCCTAGGCACAGACTGTGGAAAAGCACTTCCATTGAGCGGGATTGCCAAGCTTCTAAGAAATAACGAGTTTCCGAAATACCAGCAAATATTTTTTAAACACAATCTTGATGATACTTGGTCGTAATGATCATTACACAAATCCCACTTGGCTAACCAAATTTTGTTCTTATAGGTTGAAGCGTTCGTTTACAGTAGCAGTTTTTATATGTAGGTTTCACTCTGTTCTCTCTTATATAGATAGATAAATTTGGAACTCTAAATCCAGCATGGTTTGTAGTAGCTCTTTGAAACCTGATAAAATAAAGTAGTTCTCAGTTTTGTCTTTATGGTTTGTTTCCTCTTCAAGTAGCCCTAGGCACAGACTGTGGAAAAGCACTTTCATTGAAAGAGGTTGCCATGCTTCCACGAAATAAAGCGTTCCCAAAATACCAGCAAATATTTTTTCACCCAATCTTGATGATACTTGATGGTAATGATCAGTACAAAAATCCCACTTGGCTCACCAAATTGTGTTCTTCTAGGTTGAAGCGTTCGTCTACAGTACCAGTTTTTATATTTAGGTTTTCCTCTGTTCTCTTTTATATAAATAGATGAATTTGGAAGTCTAAATCCAACATGGTTTGTAGTAGCTCTTTGAAACTGGAAAAAATAAAAGAGTTCTCAGTTTTGTCTCTATGATTTGTTTCCTCTTCAATTAGCCCTAAGCAGAGACTGTGGAAAAGCACTTTCATTGAAGGGGGTTGAAAATCTTCCAGGAAATTACGAGTTTCCGAAATACCAGCAAATATTTTTTCACTCAATCTTGATGATACGTGGTGGTAAGGACAAGTACAAAAATCTCACTTGGCTCACCAAGTTTTGTTCTTCTAGGTTGAAGCGTTCGTTTAGAGTCGTAGTTTTTATTTTTAGTTTTCACTTTGTTCTATCCTATATCGATAGATGAATTTGGAACTATAAATCCAACATGGTTTGTAGTAGCTCTTTGAAACTTGACAAAATAAAGGAGTTCTCAGTTTTTTCTCTATGGTTTGTTTCTCCTTCAAGTAGCCCTAGACACAGACTGTGGAAAAGCAGTTTTCTTGAGAGGGGTGGCCAAGCTTCTAAGAAATAACGAGTTTGCAAAATACCAGCAGATATTTTTTCACCCAATCTTGATGATACTTGGTGGTAATGATCAGTACACAAATGCCACTTGGCTCACCAAATTTTGTTCTTCTAGGTTGAAGCGTTCGTTTACAGTAGCTGTTTTTATTTTTAGGTTTCACTTTGTTCTCTCCTATACAGATAGATGAATTTGGAACTCTAAATCCAACATGGTTAGTAGTAGCTCTTTGAACCTTGAGAAAATAAAGGACTTCTCAGTTTTGTCTCTATGATTTGTTTCCTCTTCAAGTAGCGCTAAGCAGAGACTTTGGACAAGCACTTTCATTGAAAGGGGTTGCCAATCTTCCAAGAAATTACGAGTTTCCGAAATACCACCAAATATTTTTTCACTCAATCTTGATGATACGTGGTGGTAATGACAAGTACACAAATCTCACTTGGCTCACCAAATTTTGTTCTTCTAGGTTGTAGCGTTCGTATACAGTAGCAGTTTTTATTTTTAGGTTTCACTTTGTTCTCTCCTATATAGATAGATGAAATTGGAACTCTAAATCCAACATGGTGTGTAGTAGCTCTTTGAGACTTGACAAAATAAAGGAGTTCTCAGTTTTCTCTCTATGGTTTGTTTCCTCTTCAAGTAGCCCTAAGCAGAGACTGTGGAAAAGCACTTTCATTGAGAGGGGTTGCCAAGCTTCCAAGAAATTACGAGTTTCAGAAATACCAGCAAATATTTTTTCACCCGATCTTGATGATACTTGGTGGTAATGATCAGTCCACAAATCCCACTTGGCTCACCAAATTTTGTTCTTCTAGGTTGAAGCGTTCGTCTACAGTAGTGGTTTTTATATTTAGGTTTCACTCTGATCTCTCCTATATAGATAGATGAATTTGGAACTCTAAATGTAACATGGTTTGTAGTGGGTCTTTGAAACTTGAGAAAATAAAGTAGTTCTCAGTTTTGTCTCTATGGTTTGTTTCTTCTTCAAGTAGCCCTAGGCACAGACTGTCATAAAGCATTTGAATTGAAAGGGGTTGCCAAGCTTCCAAGAAATATCGAGTTTCGGAAATACCAGCAAATATTTTTTCACCCAATTTGATGATACTTCGTGGTAATGATCGGTACACAAATCACACTTGACTCCCCAAATTTTGTTCTGCTAGTTTGAATAGTTCGTTTACAGTAGCAGTTTATATTTTTAGGTTTGCCTCTGTTCTCTCTTAAATAGATAGATGAATTTGGAACTCTAAATCCAACATGGTTTGTAGTAGCTCTTTGAAACTTGACAAAATAAAGGAGTTCTCAGTTTTTTCTCTATGATTTGTTTCCTCTTCAAGTAGCCCTAAGCAGAGACTGTGGAAAAGCACTTTCATTGAAAGGGTTTGCCAAGCTTCCAAGAAATTACGAGTTTCCGAAATACCAGCAAATATTTTTTAACCCAATCTTGATGATTCGTGGTGGTAATGACAAGTACACAAATCCCACTTGGCTCATCAAATTTTGCTCTTCTAGATTTAAGCGTTCGTTTACAGTAGCACTTTTTATTTTTAGGTTTCCCTATGTTCTCTCGTATATACGTAGATGAATTTGGAACTCTAAATCCAACATGGTTTGTACTAGCTCTTTGAAACTTGACAAAATAAAGGAGTTCTCAGTTTTGTGTCTATGGTTTGTTTCCTCTTAAAGTAGCCCTAGGCACAGACTGTGGAAAAGCACTTTCATTGAGAGGGGTTGCCAGGCTTCTAAGAATTAAGGATTGTCCGAAATACCAGCAAATAGTTTTTCATCCAATCTTGATGATACTTGGTGGTAATGATCAGTACACAAATCCCACTTGGATCACCAAATTTTGTTTTTTTAGGTTCAATCGTTCGTCTATAGTAGCAGTTTTTATATTTAGGTTTTCCTCTGTTCTCTCCTATATAGATAGATGAATTTGGAACTCTAAATCCAACATAGTTTGTCGTAGCTGTTTGAAACTTGACAAAATAAAGGAGTTCTCAGTTTTGTCTTTATTGTTTGTTTCCTCTTCAATAGCCCTAGCACAGACTGTGGAAAAGCACTTACATTGAGAGGGGTTGCCAAGCTTCTAAGAAATAACGAGATTCCGAAATACCAGCAAATATTTTTTCACCCAATCTTGATGATATTTGGTGGTAATGATAAGTACACAAATCCCACTTGGCTCACCAAATTTTGTTCTAGGTTTCAGCGTTCGTCTACAGTAGCAGTTTTTATATTGATGTTTCACTCTGATCTCTCCTATATAGATAGATGTATTTGGAAATCTAAATCCAACATGGTTTATAGTACGTCTTTGAAACTTGACAAAAAAAAGTAGTTCTCACTTTTGCCTCTTGGTTTGTTTCCTCTTCAATTAGCCCTAAGCAGAGACTGTGGAAAAGCACTTTTATTGAAAGGGGTTGCTAAGCTTCTAAGAAATTACGAGTTTCAAAAATACCAGCAAATATTTTTTCACCCAATCATGATGATACGTGGTGGTAATGACAAGTACACCAATCCCACTTGGCTCTCCAAATTTTGTTCTTCTAGGTTGAAGCGTTCGTTTACAGTAGCAGTTTTTATTTTTAGGTTTCACTCTGTTCTCTCCTATATAGATAGATGAATTTGGAACTCTAAATTTAACATGGTTTGTAGTAGCTCTTTGAAACTTGACAAAATATAGGAGTTCTCAGTTTTGTCTCTATGGTTTGTTTCCTCTTCAAGTAGCCCAAGGCACAGACTGTGGAAAAGCATGCTCATTGAGAGGGATTTCCAAGCTTCTAAGAAATAACGAGTTTCCAAAATACCAGTAAATATTTTTTCACCCAATCTTGATGATACTTGGTTGTAATGATCAGTACACAAATCGCACTTGGCTCACCAAATTTTCTTCTTCTAGGTTTAAGCGTTCGTCTACAGAAGCAATTTTTATATTTAGGTTTCACTCTGTTCTCTCCTATATAGATAGATGAGTTTGGAACTCTAAATCCAACATTGTTTGTAGTAGCTCTTTGAAACTTGACAAAATAACGGAGTTCTCAGTTGTGTCTCTATGGTTTGTTTTGTCTTCAAGTAGCCTTAGGCACAGACTATGGAAAAGCACTTCCATTGAGAGGGATTGCCAAGCTTCTAAGAAATAACGAGTTTCCGAAATACGAGCAAATATTTTTTAAACACAATCTTGATGATACTTGGTCGTAATGATCATTACACAAATCCCACTTGGCTAACCAAATTTTGTTCTTATAGGTTGAAGCGTTCGTTTACAGTAGCAGTTTTTATATGTAGGTTTCACTCTGTTCTCTCTTATATAGATAGATAAATTTGGAACTCTAAATCCAGCATGGTTTGTAGTAGCTCTTTGAAACCTGATAAAATAAAGTAGTTCTCAGTTTTGTCTTTATGGTTTGTTTCCTCTTCATGTAGCCCTAGGCACAGACTGTGGAAAAGCACTTTCATTGAAAGAGGTTGCCATGCTTCCACGAAATAACGCGTTCCCAAAATACCAGCAAATATTTTTTCACCCAATCTTGATGATACTTGATGGTAATGATCAGTACAAAAATCCCACTTGGCTCACCAAATTGTGTTCTTCTAGGTTGAAGCGTTCGTCTACAGTACCAGTTTTTATATTTAGGTTTTCCTCTGTTCTCTCCTATATAAATAGATGAATTTGGAAGTCTAAATCCAACATGGTTTGTAGTAGCTCTTTGCAACTTGAAAAAATAAAAGAGTTCTCAGTTTTGTCTCTATGATTTGTTTCCTCTTCAATTAGCCCTAAGTAGAGACTGTGGAAAAGCACTTTCATTGAAGGGGGTTGAAAATCTTCCAGGAAATTACGAGTTTCCGAAATACCAGCAAATATTTTTTCACTCAATCTTGATGATACGTTGTGGTAATGACAAGTATACAAATCTCACTTGGCTCACCAAATTTTGTTCTTCTAGGTTGAAGCGTTCCTTTACAGTAGCAGTTTATATTTTTTGGTTTCCCTCTGTTCTCTCCTATATAGATAGATGAATTTGGAACTCTAAATCCAACATGGTTTGTAGTAGCTTTTTGAAACTTGAGAAAATAAAGGAGTTCTCAGTTTTGTCTCTATGATTTGTTTCCTCTTCAAGTAGCCCTAACCAGAGACTGTGGAAAAGCACTTTCATTGAATGCGGTTGCCAATCTTCCAAGAAATTACGAGTTTCCGAAATACAAGCAAATATTTTTTCATTCAATCTTGATGATACGTGGTGGTAATGACAACTACACAAATCTCACTTGGCTCACCAAATTTTGTTCTTCTCGGTTGAAGCGTTCGTTTACAGTAGCAGTTTTTATTTTTAGGTTTCACTTTGTTCTCTCCTATATAGATATATGAATTGGAACTATAAATCCAAAATGGTTTGTAGTAGCTCTTTGAAACTCGAGGAAATAAAGGAGTTCTCAGTTTTGTCTCTATGATTTGTTTCCTCTTCTAGTAGCCCTAAGCAGAGACTGTGGAAAAGCACTTTCATTGAAAGGGGTTGCCAAGCATCCAAGAAATTACGAGTTTCCGAAATACCAGCAAATATTTTTTCACTCAATCTTGATGATACGTGGTGGTAATGACAAGGCTCACCAAGTTTTGTTCTTCTAGGTTGAAGCGTTCGTTTACAGTAGTAGTTTTTATTTTTAGTTTTCACTTTGTTCTATCCTATATCGATAGATGAATTTGGACTATAAATCCAACATGGTTTGTAGTAGCTCTTTGAAACTTGACAAAATAAAGGAGTTCTCAGTTTTTTCTCTATGGTTTGTTTCTCCTTTAAGTAGCCCTAGACACAGACTGTGGAAAAGCAGTTTCTTGAGAGGGGTGGCCAAGCTTCTAAGAAATAACGAGTTTCCAAAATACCAAGCAGATATTTTTTCACCCAATCTTGATGATACTTGGTGGTAATGATCAGTCCACAAATGCCACTTGGCTCACCAAATTTTGTTCTTCTAGGTTGAAGCGTTCGGTTTACAGTAGCTGTTTTTATTTTTAGGTTTCACTTTGTTCTCTCCTATACAGATAGATGAATTTGGAACTCTAAATCCAAAATGATTGGTAGTAGCTCTTTGAACCTTGAGAAAATAAAGGACTTCTCAGTTTTGTCTCTATGATTTGTTTCCTCTTCAAGTAGCGCTAAGCAGAGACTTTGGAAAAGCACTTTCATTGAAAGGGGTTGCCAATCTTCCAAGAAATTACGAGTTTCCCGAAATACCACCAAATATTTTTTCACTCAATCTTGATGATACGTGGTGGTAATGACAAGTACACAAATCTCACTTGGCTGACCAAATTTTGTTCTTCTAGGTTGAAGCGTTCGTTTACAGTAGCAGTTTTTATTTTTAGGTTTCACTTTGTTCTCTCCTATATAGATAGATGAATTTGGAACTCTAAATCCAACATGGTGTGTAGTAGCTCTTTGAGACTTGACAAAATAAAGGAGTTCTCAGTTTTCTCTCTATGGTTTGTTTCCTCTTCAAGTAGCCCTAAGCAGAGACTGTGGAAAAGCACTTTCATTGAGAGGGGTTGCCAAGCTTCCAAGAAATTATGAGTTTCCGAAATACCAGCAAATATTTTTTCACCCGATCTTGATGATACTTGGTGGTAATGATCAGTCCACAAATCCCACTTGGCTCACCAAATTTTGTTCTTCTAGGTTGAAGCGTTCGTCTACAGTAGTGGTTTTTATATTTAGGTTTCACTCTGATCTCTCCTATATAGATAGATGAATTTGGAACTCTAAATGTAACATGGTTTGTAGTGGCTCTTTGAAACTTGAGAAAATAAAGTAGTTCTCAGTTTTGTCTCTATGGTTTGTTTCTTCTTCAAGTAGCCCTAGGCACAGACTGTCATAAAGCATTTGAATTGAAAGGGGTTGCCAAGCTTCCAAGAAATATCGAGTTTCTGAAATACCAGCAAAATATTTTTTCACCCAATTTGATGATACTGCGTCGTAATGATCGGTACACAAATCACACTTGACTCCCCAAATTTTGTTCTGCTAGTTTGAAGCGTTCGTTTACAGTAGCAGTTTATAATTTTAGGTTTCCCTCTGTTCTCTCTTAAATAGATAGATGAATTTGGAACTCTAAATCCAACATGGTTTGTAGTAGCTCTTTGAAACTTGACAAAATAGAGGAGTTCTCAGTTTTTTCTCTATGATTTGTTTCCTCTTCAAGAAGCCCTAAGCAGAGACTGTGGAAAAGCACTTTCATTGAAAGGGTTGCCAAGCTTCCAAGAAATTACGAGTTTCCGAAATACCAGCAAATATTTTTTAACCCAATCTTGATGATTCGTGGTGGTAATGACAAGTACACAAATCCCACTTGGCTCATCAAATTTTGCTCTTCTAGATTTAAGCGTTAGTTTACAGTAGCAGTTTTTATTTTTAGGTTTCCCTATGTTCTCTCGTATATACATAGCTGAATTTGGAACTCTAAATCCAACATGGTTTGTACTAGCTCTTTGAAACTTGACAAAATAAAGGAGTTCTCAGTTTTGTGTCTATGGTTTGTTTCCTCTTAAAGTAGCCCTAGGCACAGACTGTGGAAAAGCACTTTCATTGAGAGGGGTTGCCAGGCTTCTAAGAATTAAGGATTTTCCGAAATACCAGCAAATAGTTTTTCATCCAATCTTGATGATACTTGGTGGTAATGATCAGTACACAAATCCCACTTGGATCACCAAATTTTGTTTTTTTAGGTTCAAGCGTTCGTCTACAGTAGCAGTTTTTATATTTAGGTTTTCCTCTGTTCTCTCCTATATAGATAGATGAATTTAGAACTCTAATCCAAAACAGTTTGTCGTAGCTGTTTGAAACTTGACAAAATAAAGGAGTTCTCAGTTTTGTCTCTATTGTTTTTTTCCTCTTCAAGTAGCCCTAGCACAGACTGTGGAAAAGCACTTACATTGAGAGGGGTTGCCAAGCTTCTAAGAAATAACGAGATTCCGAAATACCAGCAAATATTTTTTTCACCCAATCTTGATGATATTTGGTGGTAATGATAAGTACACAAATCCCACTTGGCTCACCAAATTTTGTTCTAGGTTCAGCGTTCGCTTACAGTAGCAGTTTTATATTGATGTTTCACTCTGATCTCTCCTATATAGATAGATGTATTTGGAACTCTAAATCCAACATGGTTTATAGTACGTCTTTGAAACTTGACCAAAAAAGTAGTTCTCACTTTTGCCTCTTGGTTTGTTTCCTCTTCAATTAGCCCTAAGCAGAGACTGTGGAAAAGCACTTTTATTGAAAGGGGTTGCTAAGCTTCTAAGAAATTTCGAGTTTCAAAAATACCAGCAAATATTTTTTCACCCAATCTTGATGATACGTGGTGGTAATGACAAGTACACCAATCCCACTTGGCTCTCAAATTTTGTTCTTCTAGGTTGAAGCGTTCATTTACAGTAGCAGTTTTTATTTTTAGGTTTCACTCTGTTCTCTCCTATATAGATAGATGAATTAGGAAAATTTAACATGGTTTCTAGTAGCTCTTTGAAACTTGACAAAATATAGGAGTTCTCAGTTTTGTCCCTATGGTTTGTTTCCTCTTCAAGTAGGCCCAAGGCACAGACTGTGGAAAAGTATGTTCATTGAGAGGGATTTCCAAGCTTCTAAGAAATAACGAGTTTCCAAAATACCAGTATAAATATTTTTTCACCCAATCTTGATGATACTTGGTTGTAATGATCAGTACACAAATCGCACTTGGCTCACCAAAATTTTCTTCTTCTAGGTTTAAGCGTTCGTCTACAGAAGCAATTTTTATATTTAGGTTTCACTCTGTTCTCTCCTATATAGATAGATGAGTTTGGAACTCTAAATCCAACATGGTTTGTAGTAGCTCTTTGAAACTTGACAAAATAAAGGGGTTCTCAGTTTTTCTCTATGGTTTGTTTCCTCTTCAAGTAGCCCTAAGCAGAGACTGTGGAAAAGCACTTTCATTGAGAGGGGTTGCCAAGCTTCCAAGAAATTACGAGTTTCCGAAATCCAGCAAATATTTTTTCACCCGATCTTGATGATACTTGGTGGTTATGATCAGTCCACAAATCCCACTTGGCTTACCCAAATTTTGTTCTTCTAGGTTGAAGCGTTCTTCTACAGTAGCAGTTTTATTTATAGGTTTTACTCTGTACTCTCCTATATAGATAGATGAATTTGGAACTCTATATCCAACATGCTTTGTAGTAGATCTTTGAAACTTGACAAATGTAGTTCTCAGTTTTGTCTTTATGGTTTGTTTCCTCTTCAAGTAGCCCTAAGCAGAGACTGTGGAAAAGCACTTTCATTGAAAGGGGTTGCCAAGCTTCCAAGAAATTACGAGATTCCGAAATACCAGCAAACATTTTTTCACCCAATCTTGATTATACGTGCTGGTAATGACAAGTACACAAATCCCACTTGGCTCACCAAATTTTGTTCTTCTAGGATGAAGCGTTCGTTTACAGTAGCAGTTTTTATTTTTAGGTTTCACTCTGTTCTCTCCTACAGAGATAGATGAATTTGGAACTCTAAATCCAGCAAGGTTTGTAGTAGCTCTTTGAAACATGACAAAATAAAGGAGTTCTCAGTTTTGTCTCTATGGTTTGTTTCCTTTTCAAGTAGCCCTATGCACAGACTGTTTAAAAGCAATTTCATTGAGAGGGGTTTCCAAGCTTCTAAGAAATAACGAGTTTACGAAATACCAGCAAATATTTTTTCACCCAATCTTGATGATACTTCGTGGTAATGATCACTACACGAATCCCACTTGGCTCACCAAATTTTGTTCTTCTACGATGAAGCGTTCGTCTACAGTAGCAGTTTTTATCATTAGGTTTCACTCTGTTCTCTCCTATATAGAGAGATGAATTTGGAACTCTAAATCCAACATGGTTTGTACTAGCTCTTTGAAACTTGACTAAATAAAGGAGTTCTCAGTTTTGTCTCTATGGTTTGTTTCCTCTTCAAGTAGCCCTATTCACAGACTGTGGAAAAGTACTTTCATTGAGAGGGGTTGCCAGGCTTCTAAGAAATAACGAGTTTCCGAAATACCAGCAAAAATTTTTTCACCCAATCTTGATGATACGCGGTGGTAATGATCAGTACACAAATCCCACATGGCTCACCAAATTTTGTTCTTCTACGTTGAAGCGTTCGTCTACAGTAGCAGTTTTTATATTTAGCTTTACCTCTGTTCTCTCCTATATAGGTAGATGAATTTGGAACTCTAAATCCAACATGATTTGTAGTAGCTCTTTGAAACTTGACAAAAAAAGTAGTTCTCAGTTTTGTCTCTATGGTTTGTTGTTTCCTCTTCAAGTAGCCCTAAGCAGAGACTTGGGAAAAAACTTTCCTTGAAAGGGGTTGCCAAGCTTCCAAGAAATTACGAGTTTCCCAAATAGCAGCAAATATTTTTTCACCCAATCTTGATGATACGTGGTGGTAATGTTAATATACAAATCCCACGTGACTCACCAAATTTTGTTTTCTAGGTTGAAGCGTTCATTTAAAGTAGCAGTTTTTACTTTTAGGTTTCAATCTGTTCTCTCCTATATAGATAGATGAATTTGGAACTCTAAATCCAACATGCTTTGTAGTAGCTTTTGAAACTTGACAAAATAAAGGAATTCTCAGTTTTGTCTCTATGGTTTGTTTCCTCTTCAAGTAGCCCTGGGCATATACTGTGAAAAGCACTTTCATAGAGAGGGGTTTCCAAGCTTCTAAGAATTAACGAGTTTCTCAAATACCAGCAAATATTTTTTCACCCAATCTTGATGATTCTTGGTGGTAATGATCAATACACAAATACCACTTGGCTCACCAAATTTTATTCTTCTAGTTTGAAATGTTCGTCTACATTAGCAGTTTTTATATTTAGGTTTCACTATGTTCTCTCCTATATAGATGGATGAATTTGGAACTCTAATCCAACATGGTTTGTAGTAGCTCTTTGAAACTTGACAAAATAAAGGAGTTCTCAGTTTTGTGTCTGTGGTTTGTTTCCTCTTCAATTAGCCCCTAGGCACAGATTGTGAAAAGGCAATTTCATTGAGAGGGGTTGCCAAGCTTCTAAGAAATAACGAGTTTCCGAAATACCAGCAAATATTTTTTCACCCAATCTTGATAATACTTTTTGGTTAGGATCAGTACACAAATCTCACTTGGTCTCACCAAATTTCTTTCTTCTAGGTTGAAGCGTTCGTCTACAGTAACAGTTTTTATATTAATTTTCCCTCTGTTCTCTCCTATATAGATAGATGAATTAGGGACACTAAATCCAACATGGTTTGTAGTAGCTCTTTGAAACTTGACAAAATAATGGAGTTCTCAGTTTGTCTCTATAGTTTGTTTTCTCTTCAAGTAGCCCTATTCACAGACTGTGAAAAGCAGTTTCATTGAGAGGGGTTGCCAGGCTTCTAATTAATAACGAGTTTATGAAATACCAGCAAATATTTTTTCACCCAATCTTGATGATATGTGGTGGTAATGACAAGTACACAAATCCCACTTGGCTCACCAAATTTTGTTCTTCTGTGTTGAAGCGTTCCTCTACAGTAGCAGTTTTTATATTTAGGTTTCCTCTGTTCTCTCCTATATAGATAGATGATTTTGGAACTCTAAATCCAAATGGTTTGTAGTAGCTTTTTGAAACTTGAAAAAATAAAGGATTTCTCAGTTTCGTCTCTATGGTTTGTATCTTCTTCAAGTAGCCCTAGGCACAGACTGTGGAAAAGCACTTTCATTGAGAGGGGTTGCCAAGCTTCCAAGAAATGACGAGTTTCCAAATACCAGCAAATATTTTTTCACCCAATCTTGATGATACTTTTTGGTTAGGATCAGTACACAAATCTTACTTGGCTCAACGAATTTTTTCTTCTAGGTTGAAGCGTTCATCTACAGTAGCAGTTTTTATATTTAGGTTTCCCTCTGTTCTCTCCTATATAGATAGATGAATTTGGAACTCTAAATCCAACATGGGTTTGCAGTAGCTCTTTGAAACTTGACAAATAATGTAGTTCTCAGTTTTGTCTCTATGGTTTGTTTCATCTTCAAGTAGCCCTAAGCACAAACTGTGGAAAAGCACTTTCATTGAAATGGCTTGCCAAGCTTCCCAGAAATTAGAGTTTCCCAAATACCAGCAAATATTTTTTCACCCAATCTTGATGATACGTGGTGGTAATTACAATAGACAAATCCCACTTGAGTAACCAAATTTTGTTCTTCTAGGTTGAAGCGTTCGTTTACAGTAGCAGTTTCTATTTTTAGGTTTCCCTCTGTTCTCTCCTATATAAATAGATGAATTAGTAACTCTAAATCCAACATGCTTTGTAGTAGCTTTTGAAACTTGACAAAATAAAGGAATTCTCAGTTTTGTCTCTATGGTTTGTTTCATCTTCAAGTAGCCCTAGGCACATACTGTGAAAGAACACTTTCATTGAGAGGGGTTGCCAAGCTTCTAAGAATTAACGAGTTTCCGAATACCAGCAAATATTTTTTCACCAAATCTTGATGATACTTTGTGGTAATGATCAGTACACAAATCCCACTTGGCTCACTAAATTTTGTTCTTCTAGTTTGAAATGCTCGTCTACAGTAGCAGTTTTTATATTTAGGTTTCCCTCTGTTCTCTCCTATATAGATAGATGAATTTGGAATTCTAAATCCAACATGGTTTGTAGTAGCTCTTTGAAACTTGACAAAATAAAGGAATTCTCAGTTTTGTGTCTGTGGTTTGTTTCCTCTTCAATTAGCCTAGGCACAGATTGTGGAAAGGCACTTTCATGAGAGGGGTTGCCAAGCTTCTAAGAAATAACGAGTTTCCGAAATACCAGAAAAATTTTTTCACCCAATCCTAATGATACTTTTTGGTTAGGATCAGTACACAAACATTACTTGGCTCACCAAATTTTTTTCTTCTAGGTTGAAGCGTTCGTCTACAGTAGTAGTTTTTATATTTAGGTTTCCCTCTGTTCTCTCCTATATAGATAGATGAATTTGGAACTCTAAATCCAAATGGTTTGTAGTAGCTCTTTGAAACTTGACAAAAAAGTAGTTCTCAGTTTTGTCTCTATGGTTTGTTTCCTCTTCAAGTAGCCCTAAGCAGAGACTGTGGAAAAGCACTTTCATTGAAAGGGGTTGCCAAGCTTCCAAGAAATTACGAGTTTCCGAAATACCAGAAAATATTTTTTTTCCCAAACTTGATGATACATGGTGGTAATGATCAGTACAAAAATCCCACTTGGCTCACCAAATTTTGTTCTTCTAGGTTGAAGCGTTCGTCTACAGTAGCAGTATTTATATTGTTTCACAGTGTTCTCTCCTATATAGATAGATGAATTTGGAACTCTAAATCCAACATGGTTTGCAGTAGCTCTTTGAAACTCGGACAAAATAAAACGGTTCTCAGTTTTGTCTCTATGGTTTGTTTCCTCTTCACTAGCCCTAGGCACAGACTGTGGAAATGCACTTTCATTGAGAGAGGTTGCCAAGCTTCTAAGAATAAAGGAGTTTCTGAAATACAGCAAATATTTTTTCACCCAATCTTGATGATACTTGGTGGTAATGATCATTACACAAATCCCACTTGGCTGACCAAATTTTGTTCTTCTAGGTTGAAGCGTTTGTCTACAGTAGCAGTATTTATATTTAGGTTTCACTCTGTTCTCTCCTATATAGATAGATGAAGTTGGAACACTAAATCCAACATGTTCGTAGTAGCTCTTTGAAAATTGACAAAATAAAAGAGTTCTCAGTTTAGTCTCTATGGTTTGTTTCTTCTTCAAGTAGCCATAGGCACAGACTGTTGAAAAGCACTTTAATTGAGAGGGGTTGCCAAGCTTCTAAGAAATAACGAGTTTCCGAAATACCAGCAAATATTTTTTCACCCAATCTTGATGATACATGGTGGTAATGATCAGTACAAAAATCCCACTTATCTCACCAAATTTTGTTCTTCTAGGTTGAAGCGTTCGTCTACTGTACCAGTTTTTACATTTAGGTTTCACTCTGTTCTCTTCTATATAGATAGATGAATTTGGAACTCTAAAACCAACATGGTTTGTAATAGCTCTTTGAAACTTGACAAAATAAAGGAGTTCTCAGTTTTGTCTCTATGGTTTGTTTCCTCTTCAAGTAGCCCTAGGCACAGACTGTTGAAAAGCAATTTCATTGAGAGGGGTTGCAAAGCTTCTAAGAAATAACGAGTTTCCAAAATACCAGCAAATATTTTTTCACCCAATCTTGATGATACTTGGTGGTAATGATCAGTACACAAATCCCACTTGGCTCACCAAATTATTTTCTTCTATGTTGAAGCGTTCGTTTACAGTAGCAGTTTTTATTTTTAGGTTTCCATCTGTTCTCTCCTATATAGATAGATGAATTGGGAACTCTAAATCCAACATAGTTTGTAGTAGCTCTTTGAAACTTGAGAAAATAAAGTAGTTCCCAGTTTTGTCTCTATGGTTTATTTCCTCTTCAAGTAGCCCTTGGGCACAGACTGTGGAAAAGCACTTTCATTGAAAGGGGTTGCCAAGCTTCCAAGAAATACGAGTTTCCGAAATACCAGCAAATATTGCATTGATTTTTTTTCACCCAATCTTCATGATACGTGGTGAGAAATATGTAATGACAAGTACACAAATCCACTTGGTTCACCAAATTTTGTTCTTCCAAGTTGAAGCGTTCTTCTACAGTAGCAGTTTTTATTTTTAGGTTTCACTCTGTACTCTCCTATATAGATAGATGAATTTGGAACTCTAAATCCAACATGGTTTGTAGTAGATCTTTTGAAACTTGACAAAATGTAGTTCTCAGTTTTGTCTTTATGGTTTGTTTCCTCTTCAATTAGCCCTAAGCAGAGACTGTGGAAAAGCACTTTCATTAAAAGGGTTGCCAAGCTTCCAAGAAATTACGAGATTCCGAAATACCAGCAAACATTTTTTCACCCAATCTTGATTATACGTGCTGGTAATGACAAGTACACAAATCCCACTTGGCTCACCAAATTTTGTTCTTCTAGGATGAAGCGTTCGTTTACAGTAGCAGTTTTTATTTTAGGTTTCACTCTGTTCTCTCCTACAGAGATAGATGAATTTGGAACTCTAAATCCAACATGGTTTGTAGTAGCACTTTCAAACTTGACAAAATAAATTAGTCCTCAGTTTTGTCTCTATGGTTTGTTTCCTCTTCAAGTAGCCCTATTCACAGACTGTGGAAAAGCAATTTTCATTGAAAGGGGTTGCCAAACTTCCAAGAAATAAACGAGTTTCCGAAATACCAGCAAATATTTTTACACCCAGTCTTGATGATACGTGGTGGTAATGACAAGTACACAATTCCCACATGGCTCACCAAATTTTGTTCTTCTAGGTTGAAGCGTTCGTTTACAGTAGCAGTTTTTATTTTTAGTTTTCCCTCTGTTCTCTCCTATATAGATAGATGAATTTGGAACTCTAAATCCAACATGGTTTGTAGTAGCACTTTGAAACTTGACAAAATAAAGGAGTTCTCAGTTTTGTTTCTATGGTTTGTTTCCTCTTCAAGTATCCCTAGACACAGACTGTGGAAAAGTACTTTCAATGAAAGGGGTTGCCAAGCTTCTAAGAAATAACAATTTTGCGAAATCCCAGCAAATATTTTTTCACCCAATCTTGATGATACTTGGTGGTAATGATCAGTACACAAATCCCACTTGGCTCTCCAAATATTGTTCTTCTAGGTTTAAGCGTTCGTCTACAGTAGCAGTTTTTATATTTAGGTTTCACTCTGATCTTTCCTATATAGATAGATGAATTTGGAGCTCGAAATCCAACATGGTTTGTAGTAGCTCTTTGAAACTTGAGAAAATAAAGTATTTCTCAGTTTTGTCTCTATGGTTTGTTTCCTCTTCAAGTAGCCCTAGGCACAGAATGTGGAAAAGAACTTTCATTGAGAGGGGTTGCCAAGCTTCTAAGAAATAAGGAGTTTCCGAAATAACAGCAAATATTTTTCACCCAAACTTGATTATACTTGGTGGTAATGATCAGTACAAAAGTCCCACTTGGCTGACCAAATTGTGTTCTTCTACGTTGAAGCTTTCGTCTACAGTAGCAGTTTCTATATGTAGGTTACACTCTGTTCTCTATTATATACATAGATGAATTTGGAACTCTAAATCCAACATGGTTTGTAGTAGCACTTTGAAACTTGACAAAAAAAGGAGTTCTCAGTTTTGTCTCTATGGTTTGTTTCCTCTTCAAGTAGCCCTTGGCACAGACTCTGGAAAAGCACTTTCATTGAGAGGGGTTGCCAAGCTTCTAAGAAATAACGAGTTTAAGAAATACCAGCAAATATTTTTTCACCCATTCTTGATGATACTTGTGGTAATTATCAGTACACAAATCCCACTTGGCTCACCAAATTTTGTTCTTCTAGGTTTAAGCATTTGTCTACAGGAGCAGTTTTTTATACTTAGGTTTCACTCTGTTCTCTCCTATGTAGATAGATGAATTTGGAACTCTAAATCCAACATGGTTTTGTAGTAGCTCTTTAAAACTTCACAAAATAAATGAGTTCTCAGTTTAGTCTCTATGGTTTGTTTCCTCTTCAAGTAGCCCTAGACACAGACTGTGGAGAAGCACTTTCATTGAGAGGGGTTGCCAAGCTTCCAAGAAATGACGAGTTTCCGAAATACCAGCAAATATTTTTTCACACAATCTTGATGATACGTGGTGGTAATGACAAGTACACAAATCCCACTTGGCTCACCAAATTTTGTTCTTCAAGGTTGAAGCGTTTGTTTACAGTAGCAGTTTTTATTTTAAGGTTTTCCTCTGTTCTCTCCTATATTGATAGATGAATTTGGAACTCTAAATCCAACATGGTTTGTAGTAGCTCTTTGAAACTTGACAAAATAAAGTAGTTCTCAGTTTTGTCTCTATGGTTTGTGTCCTCTTCAAGTTGCCCTAGGCACAGACTGTGGAAAAGCATTTTCATTGAGAGGGGTTGCCAAGCTTCTAAGAAATAACGAGTTTTCCAAATACCAGCAAATATTTTTTCACCCAAACTTGATGATACTTGGTGGTAATGATCAGTACACAAATCCCACCTGGCTCACCAAATTTTGTTCTTCTAGTATTAAGCGTTCGTCTACTGTAGCAGTTTTTATATTTACGTTTCACTGTGTTCTTCCCTATATAGATAGATGAATTTGGATATCTAAATCCAACATGGTTTGTAGTAGCTCTTTGAAGCTTGAGAAAATGAAGTATTTCTCAGTTTTCTCTCTATGGTTTATTTCCACTTCAAGTAACCCTAGGCACAGACTGTGGAAAAGCACTTTCATTGAGAGGGGTTGCCAAGCTTCTAAGAAATAACGAGTTTAAGAAATACCAGCAAATATTTTTTCACCCAATCTTGATGATACTTGGTGGTAATGAACAGTACACAAATCCCGCTAGGCTCACCAAATTTTGTTCTTCTAGGTTTAAGCGTTCGTCTACAGGAGCAGTTTTTATACTTAGGTTTCACTCTGTTCTCTCCTATGTAGATAGATGAATTTGGAACTCTAAATCCAACATGGTTTGTAGTAGCTCTTTGAAACTTGACAAAATAAAGGAGTTCTCAGTTTTGTCTCTATGGTTTGTTTCCTTTTCAAGTAGCCCTAGGCAGAGACTGTGGAAAAGCACTTTCATTGAAAGGGTTTGCAAAGCTTCCAAGAAATTACGAATTTCCGAAATACCAGAAAAAATTTTTTCACCCAATATTGATGATACGTGGTGGTAATGACGAGTACACCAATCCCACTTGGCTCACCAAATTTTGTTCTTCTAGGTTGAAGCGTTCGTTTACAGTAGCAATTTTTATTTATAGGTTTCACTCTGTTCTCTCCTATATAGATAGATGAATATGGAACACTAAATCCAACATGGTTTGTGTAGCTCTTTGAAACTTCACAAAATAAAGGTGTTCTCAGTTTTGTCCCTATGGTTTGTTTCCTCTTCAAGTAGCCCTAGGCACAGACTGTGGAAAACCAATTTCATTGAGAGGGGTTGCCAAGCTTCTAAGAAATAACGAGATTCCGGAATACCAGCAAATATTTTTTCACCCAATCTTGATGATAATTGGTGGTAATGATCAGTACACAAATCGCACTTGGCTCCCCAAATTTTGTTCTTCTAAGTTTAAGCGTTCGTCTACTGTAGCAGTTTTTATATTTATGTTTCACTCTGCTCTCCCCTACATAGATAGATGAATTTGGAACTCTAAATCAAACATGGTATGTAGTAGCACTTCGAAAGTTGAGAAAATAAAGAATTTCTCAGTTTTGTCTCTATGGTTTGTTTCCACTTCAAGTAGCCCTAGGCACAGACTCTGGAAAAGCATTTTCATTGAGAGGGGTTGCCAAGCTTCTAAGAAATAAGGAGTTTCCTATATATCAGCAAATATTTTTCACCCAAACTTGATTATACTTGGTGGTAATGATCAGTACAAAAATCCCACTTGGCTGACCAAATTGTGTTCTTCTACGTTGAAGCTTTCTTCTACAGTAGCAGTTTTTATATGTAGGTTTCACTCTGTTCTCCATTATATACATAGATGAATTTGGAACTCTAAATCCAACATGGTTTGCAGTAGCACTTTGAAACTTGACAAAAAAAGGAGTTCTCAGTTTTGTCTCTATGGTTTGTTTCCTCTTCAAGTAGCCCTTCGCACAGACTCTGCAAAAGCACTTTCATTGAGAATGGTTGCCAAGCTTCTAGAAATAACGAGTTTAAGAAATACCAGCAAATATTTTTTCACGAAATCTTGATGATACTTATTGGTAATGATCAGTACACAAATCCCACTTGGCTCACCAAATTTTGCTCTTCTAGGTTTAAGCGTTCGTCTACAGGAGCAGTTTTTATACTTAGGTTTCACTCTGTTCTCTCCTATGTAGATAGATGAATTTGGAACTCTAAATCCAACATGGTTTGTAGTAGCTCTTTAAAACTTGACAAAATAAATGAGTTCTCAGTTTAGTCTCTATGGTTTGTTTCCTCTTCAAGTAGCCCTAGACATAGACTGTGGAGAAGCACTTTCATTGAGAGGGGTTGCCAAGCTACCAAGAAATTACGAGTTTCCAAAATACCAGCAAATATTTTTTCACACAATCTTGATGATAAGTGGTGGTAATGACAAGTACACAAATCCCACTTGGCTCACCAAATTTTGTTCTTCAAGGTTGAAGCGTTCGTTTACAGTAGCAGTTTTTATTTTAAGGTTTTCCTCTGTTCTCTCCTATATTGATAGATGAATTTGGAACTCTAAATCCAACATGGTTTGTAGTAGCTCTTTGAAACTTGACAAAATAAAGTAGTTCTCAGTTTTGTCTCTATGGTTTGTGTCCTCTTCAAGTTGCCCTAGGCACAGACTGTGGAAAAGCATTTTCATTGAGAGGGGTTGATAAGCTTCTAAGAAATAACGAGTTTTCCAAATACCAGCAAATATATTTTCACCCAATCTTGATGACACTTGGTGGTAATGATCAGTACAAAAATCCCACCTGACTCACCAAGTTTTGTTCTTCTAGTATTAAGCGTTCGTCTACTGTAGCAGTTTTTATATTTAAGTTTCACTCTGTTCTTCCCTATATAGATAGATGAATTTGGAAATCCAAATCCAACATGGTTTGTAGTAGCTCTTTGAAATTTGAGAAAATAAAGTATTTCTCAGTTTTGTCTCTATGGTTTGTTTCGACTTCAAGTAACCCTAGGCACAGACTGTGGAAAAGCACTTTCATTGAAAGGGTTTGCAAAGCTTCCAAGAAATTACGAATTTCCGAAATACCAGTAAAAATTTTTTCACCCAATATTGATGATACGTGGTGGTAATGACGAGTACACCAATCCCACTTGGCTCACCAAATTTTGTTCTTCTAGGTTGAAGCGTTCGTTTACAGTAGCAATTTTTATTTATAGGTTTCACTCTGTTCTCTCCTATATAGATAGATGAATATGGAACACTAAATCCAACATGGTTTGTAGTAGTTCTTTGAAACTTCACAAAATAAAGGAGTTCTCAGTTTTGTCCCTATGGTTTGTTTCCTCTTCAAGTAGCCCTAGGCACAGACTGTGGAAAACCACTTTCATTGAGAGGGGTTGCCAAGCTTCTAAGAAATAACGAGGTTCCGGAATACCAGCAAATATTTTTTCACCCAATCTTGATGATACTTGGTGGTAACGATTAGTACACAAATCCCACTTGGCTGACCAAATTGTGTTCTTCTACGTTGAAGCTTTCGTCTACAGTAGCAGTTTTTATATGTAGGTTTCACTCTGTTCTCTCTTATATAGATAGATGAATTTGGAACTCTAAATCCAACATGGTTTGTAGTAGCACTTTGAAACTTGACAAAAAAGGAGTTCTCAGTTTTGTCTCTATGGTTTGTTTCCTCTTCAAGTAGCCCTTGGCACAGACTCTGGAAAAGCACTTTCATTGAGAGGGGTTGCCAAGCTTCTAAGAAATAACGAGTTTAAGAAATACCAGCAAATATTTTTTCACCCAATCTTGATGATACTTGGTGGTAATGATCAGTACACAAATCCCACTTGGCTCACCAAATTTTGTTCTTCTAGGTTTAAGCGTTCGTCTACAGGAGCAGTTTTTATACTTAGGTTTCACTCTGTTCTCTCCTATGTAGATAGATGAAATTGGAACTCTAAATCCAACATGGTTTGTAGTAGCTCTTTAAAACTTGACAAAATAAATGAGTTCTCAGTTTAGTCTCTATGGTTTGTTTCCTCTTCAAGTAGCCCTAGACACAGACTGTGGAGAAGCACTTTCATTGAGAGGGGTTGCCAAGCTACCAAGAAATTACGAGTTTCCAAAATACCAGCAAATATTTTTTCACACAATCTTGATGATACTTGGTGGTAATGACAAGTACACAAATCCCACTTGGCTCACCAAATTTTGTTCTTCAAGTTGAAGCGTTCGTTTACAGTAGCAGTTTTTATTTTAAGGTTTTCCTCTGTTCTCTCCTATATTGATAGATGAATTTGGAACTCTAAATCCAACATGGTTTGTAGTAGCTCTTTGAAACTTGACAAACTAAAGTAGTTCTCAGTTTTGTCTCTATGGTTTGTTTCCTCTTCAAGTAGTCCTACGCACAGACTGTGGAAAAGCATTTTCATTGAGAGGGGTTGCCAAGCTTCTAAGAAATAACGAGTTTTCCAAATACCAGCAAATATTTTTTCACCCAAACTTGATGATACTTGGTGGTAATGATCAGTACACAAATCCCAGCTGGCTCACCAAATTTTGTTCTTCTAGTATTAAGCGTTCGTCTACTGTAGCAGTTTTTATATTTACGTTTCACTCTGTTCTTCCCTATATAGATAGATGAATTTGGATATCTAAATCCAACATGGTTTGTAGTAGCTCTTTGAAACTTGAGAAAATGAAGTATTTCTCAGTTTTGTCTCTATGGTTTGTTTCCACTTCAAGTAACCCTAGGCACAGACTGTGGAAAAGCACTTTCATTGAGAGGGGTTGCCAAGCTTCTAAGAATTAACGAGTTTAAGAAATACCAGCTAATATTTTTTCACCCAATCTTGATGATACTTGGTGGTAATGATCAGTACACAAATCCCACTTGGCTCACCAAATTTTGTTCTTCTAGGTTTAAGCGTTCGTCTACAGGAGCAGTTTTTATACTTAGGTTTCACTGTGTTCTCTCCTATGTAGATAGATGAATTTGGAACTCTAAATCCAACATGGTTTGTAGTAGCTCTTTAAAACTTGACAAAATAAATGAGTTCTCAGTTTAGTCTCTATGGTTTGTTTCCTCTTCAAGTAGCCCTAGACACAGACTGTGGAGAAGCACTTTCATTGAGAGGGGTTGCCAAGCTACCAAGAAATTACGAGTTTCCAAAATACCAGCAAATATTTTTTCACACAATCTTGATGATACTTGGTGGTAATGACAAGTACACCAATCCCACTTGGCTCACCAAATTTTGTTCTTCAAGGTTGAAGCGTTCGTTTACAGTAGCAGTTTTTATTTTAAGGTTTTCCTCTGTTCTCTCCTATATTGATAGATGAATTTGGAACTCTAAATCCAACATGGTTTGTAGTAGCTCTTTGAAACTTGACAAACTAAAGTAGTTCTCAGTTTTGTCTCTATGGTTTGTTTCCTCTTCAAGTAGTCCTACGCACAGACTGTGGAAAAGCATTTTCATTGAGAGGGGTTGCCAAGCTTCTAAGAAATAACGAGTTTTCCAAATACCAGCAAATATTTTTTCACCCAAACTTGATGATACTTGGTGGTAATGATCAGTACACAAATCCCAGCTGGCTCACCAAATTTTGTTCTTCTAGTATTAAGCGTTCGTCTACTGTAGCAGTTTTTATATTTACGTTTCACTCTGTTCTTCCCTATATAGATAGATGAATTTGGATATCTAAATCCAACATGGTTTGTAGTAGCTCTTTGAAACTTGAGAAAATGAAGTATTTCTCAGTTTTGTCTCTATGGTTTGTTTCCACTTCAAGTAACCCTAGGCACAGACTGTGGAAAAGCACTTTCATTGAGAGGGGTTGCCAAGCTTCTAAGAATTAACGAGTTTAAGAAATACCAGCTAATATTTTTTCACCCAATCTTGATGATACTTGGTGGTAATGATCAGTACACAAATCCCACTTGGCTCACCAAATTTTGTTCTTCTAGGTTTAAGCGTTCGTCTACAGGAGCAGTTTTTATACTTAGGTTTCACTGTGTTCTCTCCTATGTAGATAGATGAATTTGGAACTCTAAATCCAACATGGTTTGTAGTAGCTCTTTGAAACTTGACAAAAAAAGGAGTTCTCAGTTTTGTCTCTATGGTTTGTTTCCTTTTCAAGTAGCCCTAAGCAGAGACTGTGGAAAAGCACTTTCATTGAAAGGGTTTGCACAGCTTCCAAGAAATTACGAATTTCCAAAATACCAGAAAAAATTTTTTTACCCAATATTGATGATACGTGGTGGTAATGACGAGTACACCAATCCCACTTGGCTCACCAAATTTTGTTCTTCTAGGTTGAAGCGTTCGTTTACAGTAGCAATTTTTATTTATAGGTTTCACTCTGTTCTCTCCTATATAGATAGATGACTATGGAACACTAAATCCAACATGGTTTGTGTAGCTCTTTGAAACTTCACAAAATAAAGGAGTTCTCAGTTTTGTCCCTATGGTTTGTTTCCTCTTCAAGTAGCCCTAGGCACAGACTGTGGAAAACCACATTCATTGAGAGGGGTTGCCAAGCTTCTAAGAAATAACGAGATTCCGGAATACCAGCAAATATTTTTTCACCCAATCTTGATGATAATTGGTGGTAATGATCAGTACACAAATCCCACTTGGATCCCCAAATTTTGTTCTTCTAAGTTTAAGCGTTCGTCTACTGTAGCAGTTTTTATATTTACGTTTCACTCTGTTCTCCCCTATATAGATAGATGAATTTGGAACTCTAAATCAAACATGATTTGTAGTAGCTCTTTGAAATTTGAGAAAATAAAGTATTTCTCAGTTTTGTCTCTATGGTTTGTTTCGACTTCAAGTAACCCTAGGCACAGACTGTGGAAAAGCACTTTCATTGAAAGGGTTTGCAAAGCTTCCAAGAAATTACGAATTTCCGAAATACCAGTAAAAATTTTTTCACCCAATATTGATGATACGTGGTGGTAATGACGAGTACACCAATCCCACTTGGCTCACCAAATTTTGTTCTTCTAGGTTGAAGCGTTCGTTTACAGTAGCAATTTATATTTATAGGTTTCACTCTGTTCTCTCCTATATAGATAGATGAATATGGAACACTAAATCCAACATGGTTTGTAGTAGCTCTTTGAAACTTCACAAAATAAAGGAGTTCTCAGTTTTGTCCCTATGGTTTGTTTCCTCTTCAAGTAGCCCTAGGCACAGACTGTGGAAAACCACTTTCATTGAGAGGGGTTGCCAAGCTTCTAAGAAATAACGAGGTTCCGGAATAAAAGCAAATATTTTTTCACCCAATCTTGATGATACTTATTGGTAATGATCAGTAAACAAATCCCACTTGGCTCACCAAATTTTGTTCTTCTAAGTTTAAGCGTTCGTCTACTGTAGCAGTTTTTATATTTACGTTTCACTCTGTTCTGCCTATATAGATAGATGAATTTGGAATTCTAAATCCAACATGGTTTGTAGTAGCTCTTCGAAACTTGAGAAAATAAAGTATTTCTCAGTTTTGTCTCTATCTTTTGTTTCCACTACAAGTAGCCCTAGGCACAGACTCTGGAAAAGCATTTTCATTGAGAGGGGATGGCAAGCTTCTAAGAAATAAGGAGTTTCCGATATATCAGCAAATATTTTTCACCCAAACTTGATTATACTTGGTGGTAATGATCAGTACAAAAATCCCACTTGGCTGACCAAATTGTGTTCTTCTACGTTGAAGCTTTCGTCTACAGTAGCAGTTTTTATATGTAGGTTTCACTCTGTTCTCTATTATATACATAGATGAATTTGGAACTCTAAATCCAACATGGTTTGTAGTAGCACTTTGAAACTTGACAAAAAAAGGAGTTTTCAGTTTTGTCTCTATGGTTTGTTTCCTCTTCAAGTAGCCCTTGGCACAGACTCTGGAAAAGTACTTTCATTTGGAGGGTTTGCCAAGCTTCTAAGAAATAACGAGTTTCCAAAATACCAGCAAATATTTTTTCACCCAATCTTGATGATACTTGGTGGTAATGATCAGTCCACAAATCCCACTTGGCTCACCAAATTTTGTTCTTCTAGGTTGAAGCGTTCGTCTACAGTAGTGGTTTTTATATTTAGGTTTCACTCTGATCTCTCCTATATAGATAGATGAATTTGGAACTCTAAATGTAACATGGTTTGTAGTGGGTCTTTGAAACTTGAGAAAATAAAGTAGTTCTCAGTTTTGTCTCTATGGTTTGTTTCTTCTTCAAGTAGCCCTAGGCACAGACTGTCATAAAGCATTTGAATTGAAAGGGGTTGCCAAGCTTCCAAGAAATATCGAGTTTCTGAAATACCAGCAAATATTTTTTCACCCAATTTGATGATACTTCGTGGTAATGATCGGTACACAAATCACACTTGACTCCCCAAATTTTGTTCTGCTAGTTTGAATAGTTCGTTTACAGTAGCAGTTTATATTTTTAGGTTTCCCTCTGTTCTCTCTTAAATAGATAGATGAATTTGGAACTCTAAATCCAACATGGTTTGTAGTAGCTCTTTGAAACTTGACAAAATAAAGGAGTTCTCAGTTTTTTCTCTATGATTTGTTTCCTCTTCAATTAGCCCTAAGCAGAGACTGTGGAAAAGCACTTTCATTGAAAGGGGTTGCCAAGCTTCCAAGAAATTACGAGTTTCCGAAATACCAGCAAATATTTTTTAACCCAATCTTGATGATTCGTGGTGGTAATGACAAGTACACAAATCCCACTTGGCTCATCAAATTTTGCTCTTCTAGATTGAAGCGTTAGTTTACAGTAGCACTTTTTATTTTTAGGTTTCCCTATGTTCTCTCGTATATACGTAGATGAATTTGGAACTCTAAATCCAACATGGTTTGTACTAGCTCTTTGAAACTTGACAAAATAAAGGAGTTCTCAGTTTTGTGTCTATGGTTTGTTTCCTCTTCAAGTAGCCCTAGGCACAGACTGTGGAAAAGCACTTTCATTGAGAGGGGTTGCCAGGCTTCTAAGAATTAAGGATTGTCCGAAATACCAGCAAATAGTTTTTCATCCAATCTTGATGATACTTGGTGGTAATGATCAGTACACAAATCCCACTTGGATCACCAAATTTTGTTTTTTTAGGTTCAATCGTTCGTCTATAGTAGCAGTTTTTATATTTAGGTTTTCCTCTGTTCTCTCCTATATAGATAGATGAATTTGGAACTCTAAATCCAACATAGTTTGTCGTAGCTGTTTGAAACTTGACAAAATAAAGGAGTTCTCAGTTTTGTCTTTATTGTTTGTTTCCTCTTCAATAGCCCTAGCACAGACTGTGGAAAAGCACTTACATTGAGAGGGGTTGCCAAGCTTCTAAGAAATAACGAGATTCCGAAACACCAGCAAATATTTTTTCACCCAAACTTGATGATATTTGGTGGTAATGATAAGTACACAAATCCCCCTTGGCTCACCAAATTTTGTTCTAGGTTTCAGCGTTCGTCTACAGTAGCAGTTTTTATATTGATGTTTCACTCTGATCTCTCCTATATAGATAGATGTATTTGGAAATCTAAATCCAACATGGTTTATAGTACGTCTTTGAAACTTGACAAAAAAAAGTAGTTCTCACTTTTGCCTCTTGGTTTGTTTCCTCTTCAATTAGCCCTAAGCAGAGACTGTGGAAAAGCACTTTTATTGAAAGGGGTTGCTAAGCTTCTAAGAAATTACGAGTTTCAAAAATACCAGCAAATATTTTTTCACCCAATCTTGATGATACGTGGTGGTAATGACAAGTACACCAATCCCACTTGGCTCTCCAAATTTTGTTCTTCTAGGTTGAAGCGTTCGTTTACAGTAGCAGTTTTTATTTTTAGGTTTCACTCTGTTCTCTCCTATATAGATACATGAATTTGGAACTCTAAATTTAACATGGTTTGTAGTAGCTCTTTGAAACTTGACAAAATATAGGAGTTCTCAGTTTTGTCTCTATGGTTTGTTTCCTCTTCAAGTAGCCCAAGGCACAGACTGTGGAAAAGCATGTTCATTGAGAGGGATTTCCAAGCTTCTAAGAAATAACGAGTTTCCAAAATACCAGTAAATATTTTTTCACCCAATCTTGATGATACTTGGTTGTAATGATCAGTACACAAATCGCACTTGGCTCACCAAATTTTCTTCTTCTAGGTTTAAGCGTTCGTCTACAGAAGCAATTTTTATATTTAGGTTTCACTCTGTTCTCTCCTATATAGATAGATGAGTTTGGAACTCTAAATCCAACATTGTTTGTAGTAGCTCTTTGAAACTTGACAAAATAACGGAGTTCTCAGTTGTGTCTCTATGGTTTGTTTTGTCTTCAAGTAGCCCTAGGCACAGACTATGGAAAAGCACTTCCATTGAGAGGGATTGCCAAGCTTCTAAGAAATAACGAGTTTCCGAAATACCAGCAAATATTTTTTAAACACAATCTTGATGATACTTGGTCGTAATGATCATTACACAAATCCCACTTGGCTAACCAAATTTTGTTCTTATAGGTTGAAGCGTTCGTTTACAGTAGCAGTTTTTATATGTAGGTTTCACTCTGTTCTCTCTTATATAGATAGATAAATTTGGAACTCTAAATCCAGCATGGTTTGTAGTAGCTCTTTGAAACCTGATAAAATAAAGTAGTTCTCAGTTTTCTCTTTATGGTTTGTTTCCTCTTCATGTAGCCCTAGGCACAGACTGTGGAAAAGCACTTTCATTGAAAGAGGTTGCCATGCTTCCACGAAATAACGCGTTCCCAAAATACCAGCATATATTTTTTCACCCAATCTTGATGATACTTGATGGTAATGATCAGTACAAAAATCCCACTTGGCTCACCAAATTGTGTTCTTCTAGGTTGAAGCGTTCGTCTACAGTACCAGTTTTTATATTTAGGTTTTCCTCCGTTCTCTCCTATATAAATAGATGAATTTGGAAGTATAAATCCAACATGGTTTGTAGTAGCTCTTTGCAACTTGAAAAAATAAAAGAGTTCTCAGTTTTGTCTCTATGATTTGTTTCCTCTTCAATTAGCCCTAAGCAGAGACTGTGGAAAAGCACTTTCATTGAAGGGGGTTGAAAATCTTCCAGGAAATTACGAGTTTCCGAAATACCAGCAAATATTTTTTCACTCAATCTTGATGATACGTTGTGGTAATGACAAGTATACAAATCTCACTTGGCTCACCAAATTTTGTTCTTCTAGGTTGAAGCGTTCCTTTACAGTAGCAGTTTATATTTTTTGGTTTCCCTCTGTTCTCTCCTATATAGATAGATGAATTTGGAACTCTAAATCCAACATGGTTTGTAGTAGCTTTTTGAAACTTGAGAAAATAAAGGAGTTCTCAGTTTTTTCTCTATGATTTGTTTCCTCTTCAAGTAGCCCTAACCAGAGACTGTGGAAAAGCACTTTCATTGAATGCGGTTGCCAATCTTCCAAGAAATTACGAGTTTCCGAAATACCAGCAAATATTTTTTCATTCAATCTTGATGATACGTGGTGGTAATGACAACTACACAAATCTCACTTGGCTCACCAAATTTTGTTCTTCTCGGTTGAAGCGTTCGTTTACAGTAGCAGTTTTTATTTTTAGGTTTCACTTTGTTCTCTCCTATATAGATATATGAATTGGAACTATAAATCCAAAATGGTTTGTAGTAGCTCTTTGAAACTCGAGGAAATAAAGGAGTTCTCAGTTTTGTCTCTATGATTTGTTTCCTCTTCTAGTAGCCCTAAGCAGAGACTGTGGAAAAGCACTTTCATTGAAAGGGGTTGCCAAGCATCCAAGAAATTACGAGTTTCCGAAATACCAGCAAATATTTTTTCACTCAATCTTGATGATACGTGGTGGTAATGACAAGTACACAAATCTCACTTGGCTCACCAAGTTTTGTTCTTCTAGGTTGAAGCGTTCGTTTACAGTAGTAGTTTTTATTTTTAGTTTTCACTTTGTTCTATCCTATATCGATAGATGAATTTGGAACTATAAATCCAACATGGTTTGTAGTAGCTCTTTGAAACTTGACAAAATAAAGGAGTTCTCAGTTTTTTCTCTATGGTTTGTTTCTCCTTTAAGTAGCCCTAGACACAGACTGTGGAAAAGCAGTTTTCTTGAGAGGGGTGGCCAAGCTTCTAAGAAATAACGAGTTTCCAATATACCAGCAGATATTTTTTCACCCAATCTTGATGATACTTGGTGGTAATGATCAGTCCACAAATGCCACTTGGCTCACCAAATTTTGTTCTTCTAGGTTGAAGCGTTCGTTTACAGTAGCTGTTTTTATTTTTAGGTTTCACTTTGTTCTCTCCTATACAGATAGATGAATTTGGAACTCTAAATCCAAAATGATTGGTAGTAGCTCTTTGAACCTTGAGAAAATAAAGGACTTCTCAGTTTTGTCTCTATGATTTGTTTCCTCTTCAAGTAGCGCTAAGCAGAGACTTTGGAAAAGCACTTTCATTGAAAGGGGTTGCCAATCTTCCAAGAAATTACGAGTTTCCGAAATACCACCAAATATTTTTTCACTCAATCTTGATGATACGTGGTGGTAATGACAAGTACACAAATCTCACTTGGCTGACCAAATTTTGTTCTTCTAGGTTGAAGCGTTCGTTTACAGTAGCAGTTTTTATTTTTAGGTTTCACTTTGTTCTCTCCTATATAGATAGATGAATTAGGAAAATTTAACATGGTTTCTAGTAGCTCTTTGAAACTTGACAAAATATAGGAGTTCTCAGTTTTGTCCCTATGGTTTGTTTCCTCTTCAAGTAGCCCAAGGCACAGACTGTGGAAAAGCATGTTCATTGAGAGGGATTTCCAAGCTTCTAAGAAATAACGAGTTTCCAAAATACCAGTAAATATTTTTTCACCCAATCTTGATGATACTTGGTTGTAATGATCAGTACACAAATCGCACTTGGCTCACCAAATTTTCTTCTTCTAGGTTTAAGCGTTCGTCTACAGAAGCAATTTTTATATTTAGGTTTCACTCTGTTCTCTCCTATATAGATAGATGAGTTTGGAACTCTAAATCCAACATGGTTTGTAGTAGCTCTTTGAAACTTGACAAAATAAAGGAGTTCTCAGTTTTTTCTCTATGGTTTGTTTCCTCTTCAAGTAGCCCTAAGCAGAGACTGTGGAAAAGCACTTTCATTGAGAGGGGTTGCCAAGCTTCCAAGAAATTACGAGTTTCCGAAATACCAGCAAATATTTTTTCACCCGATCTTGATGATACTTGGTGGTTATGATCAGTCCACAAATCCCACTTGGCTTACCAAATTTTGTTCTTCTAGGTTGAAGCGTTCTTCTACAGTAGCAGTTTTTATTTATAGGTTTCACTCTGTACTCTCCTATATAGATATATGAATTTGGAACTCTATATCCAACATGCTTTGTAGTAGATCTTTGAAACTTGACAAATGTAGTTCTCAGTTTTGTCTTTATGGTTTGTTTCATCTTCAAGTAGCCCTAAGCAGAGACTGTGGAAAAGCACTTTCATTGAAAGGGGTTGCCAAGCTTCCAAGAAATTACGAGATTCCGAAATACCAGCAAACATTTTTTCACCCAATCTTGATTTTACGTGCTGGTAATGACAAGTACACAAATCCCACTTGGCTCACCAAATTTTGTTCTTCTAGGATGAAGCGTTCGTTTACAGTAGCAGTTTTTATTTTTAGGTTTCACTCTGTTCTCTCCTACAGAGATAGATGAATTTGGAACTCTAAATCCAGCAAGGTTTGTAGTAGCTCTTTGAAACATGACAAAATAAAGGAGTTCTCAGTTTTGTCTCTATGGTTTGTTTCCTTTTCAAGTAGCCCTATGCACAGACTGTTTAAAAGCAATTTCATTGAGAGGGGTTTCCAAGCTTCTAAGAAATAACGAGTTTACGAAATACCAGCAAATATTTTTCACCCAATCTTGATGATACTTCGTGGTAATGATCACTACACGAATCCCACTTGGCTCACCAAATTTTGTTCTTCTACGATGAAGCGTTCGTCTACAGTAGCAGTTTTTATGATTAGGTTTCACTCTGTTCTCTCCTATATAGAGAGATGAATTTGGAACTCTAAATCCAACATGGTTTGTACTAGCTCTTTGAAACTTGACTAAATAAAGGAGTTCTCAGTTTTGTCTCTATGGTTTGTTTCCTCTTCAAGTAGCCCTATTCACAGACTGTGGAAAAGTACTTTCATTGAGAGGGGTTGCCAGGCTTCTAAGAAATAACGAGTTTCCGAAATACCAGCAAAAATTTTTTCACCCAATCTTGATGATACGCGGTGGTAATGATCAGTACACAAATCCCACATGGCTCACCAAATTTTGTTCTTCTACGTTGAAGCGTTCGTCTACAGTAGCAGTTTTTATATTTAGCTTTACCTCTGTTCTCTCCTATATAGGTAGATGAATTTGGAACTCTAAATTCAACATGATTTGTAGTAGCTCTTTGAAACTTGACAAAGAAAGTAGTTCTCAGTTTTGTCTCTATGGTTTGTTTCCTCTTCAAGTAGCCCTAAGCAGAGACTTGGGAAAAAAACTTTCCTTGAAAGGGGTTGCCAAGCTTCAAGAAATTACGAGTTTCCCAAATAGCAGCAAATATTTTTTCACCCAATCTTGATGATACGTGGTGGTAATGTTAATATACAAATCCCACGTGACTCACGAAATTTTGTTTTCTAGGTTGACGCGTTCATTTAAAGTAGCAGTTTTTACTTTTAGGTTTCAATCTGTTCTCTCCTATATAGATAGATGAATTTGGAACTCTAAATCCAACATGCTTTGTAGTAGCTTTTTGAAACTTGACAAAATAAAGGAATTCTCAGTTTTGTCTCTATGGTTTGTTTCCTCTTCAAGTAGCCCTGGGCATATACTGTGAAAAGCACTTTCATAGAGAGGGGTTTCCAAGCTTCTAAGAATTAACGAGTTTCTCAAATACCAGCAAATATTTTTTCACCCAATCTTGATGATTCTTGGTGGTAATGATCAATACACAAATACCACTTGGCTCACCAAATTTTATTCTTCTAGTTTGAAATGTTCGTCTACATTAGCAGTTTTTATATTTAGGTTTCACTATGTTCTCTCCTATATAGATGGATGAATTTGGAACTCTAAATCCAACATGGTTTGTAGTAGCTCTTTGAAACTTGACAAAATAAAGGAGTTCTCAGTTTTGTGTCTGTGGTTTGTTTCCTCTTCAATTAGCCCTAGGCACAGATTGTGAAAAGGCAATTTCATTGAGAGGGGTTGCCAAGCTTCTAAGAAATAACGAGTTTCCAAAATACCAGCAAATATTTTTTCACCCAATCTTGATAATACTTTTTGGTTAGGATCAGTACACAAATCTCACTTGGCTCACCAAATTTCTTTCTTCTAGGTTGAAGCGTTCGTCTACAGTAACAGTTTTTATATTTAATTTTCCCTCTGTTCTCTCCTATATAGATAGATGAATTAGGGACACTAAATCCAACATGGTTTGTAGTAGCTCTTTGAAACTTGACAAAATTATGGAGTTCTCAGTTTTGTCTCTATAGTTTGTTTTCTCTTCAAGTAGCCCTATTCACAGACTGTGGAAAAGCACTTTCGTTGA